>NW_013524650.1:0-117542 GCF_000250985.1 Nematocida parisii ERTm1 | reverse complement strand
GCGTTGTTCATATAATGCATATAATCCGAATAGATATAATATACTTACATTTATGACTAGTTCAGCACATAGCATTAACCCGAAATAACCCGAATAAATCTTCTGATTTTGAACTGTTCATTATTTCTGGTATTAAGATATACATATATAATCATATATGATAATTTCGGATTATAGTGATCACAAATTTCCAGAATATTTTTGGAGTATTGCAAATAAGATTTCATGTTGAATGGAATTTTTTACCGGGATTTCTTAAAATTGCCAATTTTATCAGTTATACAATAAAAATTTTAATTTTCCTAATATAGGGATTAATTAAAATAATTTTTTATCCCTAAATTTTTATGGAACAAAAGGAACTTAATCCATGTAATACGTCTAATGCACCAGAAGAGCCTACTTGGTCTACTTCAAAACAATACACAGAACCAAAATTATTACATTCTCCAGATATGTCTGAAATCATGTCTAATGACTGGAATTTCATCATGGAAAATAAACCTGAAATTTCTCTGGAAATTAATACAAAGTTGGCTATTTCCAGCATAGAAAGCATCTTTAAAAATGAACAAGTCGCAGCTTTAATGGATAAATATCAAATTATTCGAATACTTCATAATGCTTTGTTTCAAGGTCTAACTATAAACTTACACACAAGAAAGCCAATAGATTATGTTTTATTAGATGATATTTATAGTATGATCAATATTTTTACTGAAACATGCCTTCTTGAATATTTATATTCCCAGCCTGATTATATTTGTACACAGAGTGTACTAAATAATAAAAATAAACGGATGGAGATAATTAAAAATATCGTAAAAGGAGAAAACCTATCTCTCTTTTTAGAATCAACCAGTAGATCCTTTAAAAAATGGTTTTCTGTTATAGCAAATTCCCAAACAGGGTGTACACTTGGCTATTTCAGACACTCTGCGTGTATAATGAATGAGCAATTATTTACTACTTCATACGTATCTATAATAATAGAACCAACACTAAACGCATTTAGACGAGGTTTAGAAGCCGATAGATATACACACAATAAAATAGATTTATTCAGCATGGGAGAGGATGGAATATATCACATAGACAAAGCAATAGATCTATTTATTGATAATAGATGGTTGTTGCATGTTTATTATAAGACTCCTGAGATACAGGAAACTTTTAAGCTTTCAGAATATGAGAAGCAAATACTTTTACAGCTTTATATGGATTTATCTCTTGTATCAGATGTTATATCAGAGGTACATAACTTACTTGAAGATGACCAGGAATATACTGATTTATTATGCAATACAACTGTTTCAAATAAACTCAGTAGAAAAACTAGTTTTAAGCAAAAAAAGAAACTTATTGATTCTTCCCTTAAGAAATTCATAGATAGTTCAGATAAATCAGATTCTATTAAAAATTATGTCATAGGCCGAGTTGGGCAGTATAAATCTCTTATAGAAGAAAAAGACAAACTTACAGCAAAAAAACAAAAGAGAAACAAATTTAATAAAAATAATATTTTAGCTGCATTAAGTACAGCAATGGGAGTCTTTGCTTTTTTGTATAAAGTAAAAACTAGAAATTAAACTTAATAAACTTAATTCATTTTGATAGTTCTCCTTTCCATCCTATTCTTTCTCTTCTTCTTCTTTTCTTCTTTATATTTACTGTACTATATCTTTCTTTATTCTTTATTCTTTATTTTTTTATAATGTGTACATTTATATTTTATTTCATTTATATTTTCATTATGGAAGGTTTATAAATCAAATAACTATAATATTATATTAAGAATATTAGTATATTTAGGGATAGGTCGAGTTATATCATATAATGAAGTATACAGAATATGTAAGTGATTTACAGCCATTTATGTAAAGCCATTTGGTATTATAGTATACAACAGTATAAATGTATTATAAGATAATAAAAATTCAAATTCGTCTATATTTTATACAAGAACAAACAAATTATAGGTAAATATAGTAATTACAACAGGAATATTCTATGATTTATACTATATTATACGTAATATACGACTTACAACAGTATAAAGGATTATTCCGTTGAAAACAACCCGAAATAACCCGAAAATATTTTATTTTACTGTACGAGGAATGAAAGAGAAACAGAGAGTAAGAAAATTTTTTATGTCATTAATACATTCAGTCATAAATGCACCGAAAAAAATATCGGAGTGGATTGGGCTGGGCGTACGTGCACCAATTTACATGGATTTTCAGGCAACAACACCAACTGACCCACGGGTAGTGGATGCAATGCTTCCGTACTTTAAAGAGAGATTTGGGAATTCACACAGCAGAACACATTCTTATGGATGGAATGCAGAGAAGGCAGTGGAAAGTGCTCGGAGTAAGATAGCTTCATTAGTGCATGCAGATCCAAAGGAGATAATTTTTACAAGTGGTGCAACAGAAAGCAATAATATAGCAATAAAAGGAATTGCGCGGTTTCTTAAGCAGGATATGAATGAAAAGCCACATATAATAACAACCCAGATAGAGCATAAAAGTGTTCTAGATACGTGCAGAGATTTAGAAGAGGAAGGGTTTGATGTGACTTATCTTCCTGTGAATAAGCACGGCTTGGTGAGTGTGGATGACTTAAAAAAGGCAATTACACCGCAAACAGTTCTTGCAAGTATTATGGCAGTAAATAATGAAATAGGTACAATAGCCCCGTTGAAGGAGATAGGTCAAGTGTGCAAGGAGAACAACGTATTCTTCCACACAGATGCAGCACAGGCAGTTGGTAAGATACCAATAAATGTTAAGGATATGAACATATCACTGATGAGTATATCTGGGCATAAGATATACGGGCCAATGGGAATAGGTGCACTGTACGTTACAAGGGACAGGCCCAGACCACGTATACAGCCAATATTCAGTGGGGGTGGACAGGAAAGAGGAATGCGTAGTGGAACTCTCCCAACGCCATTAATTGTAGGGCTAGGAAAGGCTTGTGAAATAGCTGAAAAAGAAATGGAGAAGGACACCAAGAAAATTCAAACACTCTCGAATCAGTTGCTACAGGGAATAATGAAGGAAATACCAGATATAAAGAGGAACGGGGGTGTACACGTATACCCTGGGTGTGTAAACATTTCATTCCCGTATGTAGAGGGAGAGTCACTGATTATGGCCCTCCCCAGTCTAGCAATAAGCAGTGGAAGTGCATGTACATCTGCATCTCTTGAACCATCATATGTTCTCAAATCGCTTGGTGTGAATGACGACTTAGCGCACTCTTCACTGAGATTTGGAATCGGCCGGTTTACTACCAAGTCAGATATTAAGAAGGTTATAAAAGAGGTTGTGCAGAAAGTGAAGAAGCTTAGAGAACTTTCTCCTCTTTTTGAAATGGCCCAGGAGGGAATTGATCTGAGCACAATCAACTGGAATGCGCATTAAATAAATCACTGGAAGTGCCAGCTGGGAATAATTCAAAGTTCAATAAATTCATATTTTAACGGATTTTAAATTCAGAAACAATTAAAATAATTAATAACGGAAACAAATCAGTTTTATTTTCCTAATTAAGCAACAGAATATAGCCCGAAACAATTCAAACTTTCAATTTACACCACAAAATTTCGGGTTGTCACTAATATTATACTTAAACCTTCTTATGTATACATAACAGGCTTAAAAAGCAGACTTTTATCATAGAAATCAGAAGATTTCCTAACAGTTTCTATTAAACTTGTTATTACAATAACTCGCACGCCCAAAGCATTAAGCACTTTTAATAAGAAGAATACTTCACTCCTTCTCTCCTCTGCCTTTTCGGCAATTAAAAGAGTAATTAGTGTGTCTATTCCCAATAATTGTGTCTTGGTTATACTGTGCGTATTTATAATGTCTTCAAGGACTGTGATTAGTACACGAATATTAGTGGCAGTGTGTATTTTAGTCCCAGGTATAACAGGAATGGATCCTTTTGTAAGAATAAGCTGGGGGCATAAATGATGGTTAGCACGCAAAAGGCCGTAAAGAAACAAAGTCTTCCCCACCTGTCTTCCTCCAAGTATTTCAATATTTACAGGATCTAGTAATAAGCAGGAAATACAGTTGTACATCTCTATTCTGTCGTATAAAATTGAATTAACATCTATAGCAGTAGAATCCTGTACAGATATGCCATCAAGCATTAAATCATCTGATATTTCTTCTTGTGAGAGTACTTCCTTAATAATTCTCTTTTCTAAGAGGGCTGAGTCTGTGGAATAATTGGAATTTCTCTTAATTGGGATTAATTTACAGTTTCTCAGCACATTCGCAGAGGAAGATTTAATAATATTTCGCATATTTAAGAGCAAAAAGTTTTTTAATAAATGGAATTTTCATTGTACAAGCGAAGGTCTGTGTGGTCACACACTTATGTGATTCCAACGTATTTCTATCCAGTGGCGTTCTGGGCAGGGACACAATTTACGTTTGGAGAAGCAGGCACAAATGGGTGTGCAATTTGTGTGTTTTTATTGGCTTTAATCCAAGGATTCTTATTTCTTTCCTCATTCTGGGGGAGTAAAGTGTACGAGATTTCAAAGTTAATGAAAGTTGCAAATGCAGAAGATGCTGAGATGATCAAAATATCAAAAAAACAAGTGATGAACAGCAAGTCAAAGGTCGGATTTGCACCAGTACTTTCAAAGGTTGTGGTGATTAAGGACAAGAAAGAGAGAGTTAAGTGGTTTGAGTTTGATAATGATGTTTTCTACTTTAATGGGAGTGCGATTAAGAAGTTAGAGATAAAAACAGACTTCTCTCTTGAGAGGTACTTGGCCAAAAAAGTTGGTGTATCAGACATGCTTACGGAGACAGAGAGAATTATCTGCCCAAAGAATGAGTTTAAGATTGAACCGCCCACATTCATAAGGATGTTTGCAGAGCATGCGGTGAGCCCATTCTTTGTGTTTCAGATATTCTGTGCACTTCTTTGGATGCTTGATGAGTACTGGAAATATTCTCTCTTTACGTTCTTTACAATAATTGCATTTGAAGGGGGAATGGTCTTCCAGAGACACACAAACATTAAACAGCTTAGAAGTTTGAATCTTAAGCCACAGAAAATACTGCGGGTAGCTAATGAGAAGAAGGAGGAAGTTCTTAGCTCGGATTTAGTGCCTGGTGACAGGGTTATCATAGAGGGAGCCATACAGCTGCCAGCAGATGTCCTAATTATAAAGGGGTCTGCAGTGGTGAATGAGTCTATGCTTTCTGGCGAGGCCACTCCAGTGCACAAAGAGGCCATTCTTAAGGAGGATATAAATCTTTCCCTATCCCACCACAAGAAGAACATTCTTTATGGGGGAACAAAAATACTGAAAGTAGATGAAAAGGGCATTGAGTGCATTGTGATTAGAACTGGGTTTATGTCAGAGCAGGGAGAGCTAATTAAATCCATGATAGCATCAGAAGACACAGTAAGTGAGAACAACTATGAAGCGTACTTGTTTATTCTGGCTATGCTGGTATTTGCAGTGATTTCTTGTGTATATGTAGTGCGTGAGAGTCTATCCATGGGGAAGACATTGTACAAAATTGTTCTGGAGTGCATTATGATATTGACAAATGTAGTTCCTCCTGAGCTTCCCATGGAGCTTACAATTGCGGTGAACTCATCTCTGCAGGAGCTAGTGGGCCTGGGTGTTTACTGCCTAGAGCCATTTAGAATTCCCTTTGCAGGGAGAATAACCGTCTGCTGCTTTGATAAGACAGGAACACTGACCGAGCTGAACCTTCAGCTGGAGAAAGTGGAGGCAAGTAACAAGGCTATGGCACACACAATTATTGGAACGTGCCACTCCCTGGTGCTTTTGAATGGAAAGGTTGAGGGTGATCCACTGGATACGTGTGGTTTTGAGTATGTAAAGGGCTCTCTTCTCACAGACACTCAGATATCCATTGATAGCAAAGAGTACACGGTGATTAAGAAGTTCTCATTTGACAGTGCTCTTAAAAGGGCAACCTCCATCATACAGGCAGATGGATCTTTCTTTACTGTTATGAAAGGTGCCCCAGAGACTGTGCAAGAGTTCTTAGAGAAGGTTCCAGAGAACTACAGTAGGTTTGAAGAGTTCGCAGAAAAGGGGTACAGAGTGATTTCTCTGGCAACAAAAAGACTCGGCACGCTTTCTAAGCAGCGGCTAAGTACACTCGATAGGAGTGAAATAGAAAGCGGCATGGAGTTCATCGGATTTGCATTCTACAACTCAAAGCTAAAGGACAATGCAAAGGAGACCATTTCACACTTAAAGGAGAGTGGGCATAAGATAATTATGATAACAGGAGACAACGAGAAAACAGCAATCAGTGTAGCAAAGCAAGTAGGGTTATACAATGAGAAGTACCTCAGTGGAAGCACCCAGATTGAAAAGTTCTTGGATGAAGTATCTCTGCTCCCAGAAAAAGAGAAGAAATCAGTTGTATGGCCTTCAGTGTTGGCCCGTGCCGACCCCGACTCAAAGGAAAAGGCAATTTCTCTTCTGAATGCGATAGGAGAGTATACGCTCATGTGCGGTGATGGAACAAATGATGTCGGTGCACTGAAAACAGCACACGCAGGTATTGCACTCCTAGAGAAAACAAAAGGGAAAGGAAAGGCAGTTGCCCTCCCAGGAAATATCGGGCAGTCCATGTTCATACTGGACGAAGAGGTTAAAGTAAAACTAGGAGATGCAAGTATCGCAGCCCCATTCACTTCCCGTACAGGATCTCTCCAGTCAGTCATTGATGTAATCTCTAGGGGCCGCTCTGCACTGGTAAGCACTGTACAGATGTACAAAGTCCTTGCTTTAAACTGTCTTCTATCTGCGTACACTCTCAGTGTATTCGATACAATGGGAATAAAGTATGGCGATTTCCAGATGACTGCAGCAGGAATACTCTCTGCAGTATCTTTCACATTCTTTGGTAAGGCACAGCCCCTGCCAAGAATCAGCAAGGAGAAGCCCGTTGCTAAAATATTCAGCAAGTACATCGTAATATCAGTTATACTGCAGACACTTGTACATATTCTATCGTTCTATTACATATACCTTGGTGTGATAGAGTATGGATCTATTGTTATGCAGGAGAAGTTCACTCCAACACTTGCTAATACTGCCATGTTCCTTCTGGGCTCTGCCCTGCAAGTGACTACTTTAGTGGTAAATTATGTTGGTAGGCCATTTAGGGAGAGTCTTACAGAAAACAAAAAGCTTTTGAATTCTTTACTTCTCTCCCTGGGGATGGTTGTTCTGTGCACGTTAGAAGCCATCCCAGAGATAAACAAAGAAATGCAGTTTGTAGAAATACCAGCAAAAATGAAAATGAAACTGCTTGCCACAATCGGTGCAAACTTTATTCTGTGCCAGGGCATAGAGAAGGTTTCATTTGAGCTGTTCATGCGCCGGCCTGCATCTGAGCAGATTTATGATAAAAATAAGTAGGACTTATTACACATTGTATTTATTTTATACGCGGATGTTCAGGATTAACTGGGCAGTGTGTAATTAATTTTATACAATAATAAGATAAATAAATCATTAAGCCCGAATATTCCAGTATGATTAAATATATTGCATGCATGCGTGTTTATGCGCATAAAGGATCTTTTGTTTATGTCCTATCACTCAGTATCCCCCATAAATATTCAAAATTTACTCAGAATATCAAAATATTTTACACAGTGTGCTAATAATTCTGGTGAAATATTTAAATTTTATACACACTGTATAATAATTCATGGCATGGGACAGATTCATAAAGAAAGAAGTAATCGGTAAAGAATCAGAGGATTTACCAAGTATTGAGTCAGAATACTTATCCAGCGTAGTAACAGAAGGAAATAACGACTATTTCATAATAAACCAGAAAAGGCACCTGCTCCCAATCCGGAATATCGTAAGAGTAACAAAAGCCCAGGATAATTCAGAGGAGTACTTAATAAACAACAAAGTAACAGGAATAATCCTTAAACCCACAGGAAGAATAAGAAAGTTCTTCAAAATCCCTGCTGTACGCCCTGAGTCAGTGACGTATTTCAGTGACGGATTAGTTGCAGGAATATCACACAGCAGGGAAGAAGTAATTTCATTCACTGTGGGGGGACCAAATTCAGATTCAGAATTCTCAATAACCAACTTAACCGTATCCATACGGCTAGATAACTGTCTTAATATTACAGTGATAAACCGTGAATTATATGTAAATTACAGTGAAGGTACTTGTGTTTTAGTCCCTGTTGAATCATACTAAGTAAAATATAATAACAATAGTATATAAAGTATTAATCATAGAAGTAATAATATATTGTACACAGTGTGTAATAATTACTATTTATTAGTATATGTGTATTAAGTAATATTGAATAAAAGTAGATAATTAATTACACTTTGTGCATTATATATTATATTGTATACAATGTATAATAAATAATAAGGTGTTTATTGCTAAGATATATCTGTTAAAGAAGTATCTACTCTCTTATTTTCTTTGTACTGAATTAATAGATCTTCAAGCAAAATCCCAAGTATGTTTCTGTTATTAATCGTATTTCTAATGCTTTTCTGAAGAACTGCATACTTTGGCACTATTTTATGTTCTTTTAATTTACTGGTTGTGACATTGCAAAACTTTTTACTGATCACAGCATTGGTTTTGTCAAGGAATATTGTTATGTTTTCTATGTAATTGGCGTTATTAGAAGTAGTCCACATTAAATAGTCGTGTGGTGTGGATAGAACAACGCTTTTTGTTATATAATCATTGAATTCTGGTATGTTATACTTTTTTACAGAATTACTCAGCGGTAAATTGAAATGTACTATGAAATACCCCATGTACTTAGGTGTAACAGTATAAAACTCTAATACTTCATTGTTTTCAATAATTCCCATTCTAGGGGCATAACTATTTGTTATTTCAGAATAAATATTTTCTATTTTCTGGCTGTGTAAGTCAATAAACAATGAATCTGTGAGTATATTTGAGGACAAATCATCTGACTCTATTTTAATAATATGCGGCAAGACCTTATACATATTATATATATTATACATCTTGATTTTTTTTATACCGTAGAATAATTCATTTTCAGTATAATTAGCTAATACTTCTACATATAAACTGTTTAAAAACAGAGGAATAGGAATAATGTGATCATTCTTATTATTATACGATTTATGTGTAAATACACAGAATAATAGATTAATATCCAAATATTTTTTATATAAATCAGTATTTATAAAATAAAATACAGAAATATTTTGATTGTTACTAGCTACATCTAATGGTACAATTATATCCTCATCTTTATCAGAGAATGACCAAGTACAATTAGACTGATCATAAATTAGCCTATAAATATGGCCTATGTATATGTTGTATAGCTTAGAAATATGCCATTTAATCTGTTTTACACTATTAAAGCTTTTATCTACAGGTATAAAAACAGGTTTTAGCACTTGTTCGTCATTATCAACAAAATAGATCTGTAAAAACTCAGTGGAATTGCGCCCAGTAAGTTCTATTGTTGTATTAATTTTTTCATATTCCTGTGGTACAAAACTATTAATTGTTTTTGGAATTGTGCATTTAATTAACCCTTCTTTTACAATTACATTCTTCCCTAATACTTTAACATACTCCCTTTCTTTCTTAATAATACACTTACAATTCTTATAAAATTCACATAAAATACCATATAAGCAATTAAATACATCAATTTCTAATGAAAAAACACGCTTGCCCCCGGGGTTAAGTATATAATCAGAAATATTAAGTGATGTAGCAATTGTTTTTATGCAAGCATCTATCTTTTCTGCTTCTAAAATATCTTCTTCTTCGTTTTCAAAATTCTTCACTTGATTTGATATTCCTTTAATAAGATTATATAATTGAACAATAATTGTTTTTATGGTTTTGTTTGTTATGGAAATATTCCTTACATTTTTTACATTTGAGATAATTTGAATGTTTGTTATTTTCTCATCTGATAGTTTCTGGCTCTTGAATATCTCTTCTATATCACTAATTGTGAATACATTGTTAAAATCATAAACTACTTCAGTCATACTTAAAATTGATAATATTGCCATATAAACTGATGAGCTCATATACTTATTATGATGCATAGACATATAGATATTAGATAGCTTTATGTGCTCATTATAAAAAATACGTGTTCTTACGATAGATTCTCCCATTGTAATACCATTGCACTCTTTACATAAATTATAGCACGGTTCATGGATATGTAGAACATATTTTATTCTTTTGAATATATTTAATATGTCGTCTAAATCATCATCTGAATATACATTAGTAAATTTAATAGATAATACCTCATCAATAAGGCTTTCAATGGATTTTTTATACATATTAATTGAGTTTTTAAGGAATTCTAGACAATTTTTTATAAATTCACTTTTCATTATATTTTTAAAATATAAATTGAACTCTTGTCTTAATTCACTCTCATTGGTTCTTGTAGTATTCTGGTCTTTATCGATAAGTGTTTTCAGCCTGTACTGTTTTAAATTAATAAATTCTTGGTGTTTCTTGATTATATTTGTTATCCACCATTCCTTATCAAACTTACACGGGATTGTATATATTCTCTCAGCAGATTTTATGTACTCTGCCCTGTCCGTGAATATATTATTATATATAGTACTAATATCATCACGTGTTGAGCTACTTGATCTGTGCATGTTAGGCATACTTGTTTCATTATTATTGGATAGTTCTGTTATTTGAAAATTATCATAATTTTCTTCATATATTAATTTGTGGTCAAATTGATTTCTATTTCTGGATCCACGGCCTGTAAACACGCTCCAATTGCCTAAATTACTGTAGAACTTGTCCAGTTTTTCTTCTTCTTCCGTTTCTTTTTCATTAAACGCACTCCTCCACTTTTTATATCTTTTTTTTTCTTTATATTTCTTTCTATCTATATTTAAATCTATTATTCCGTATGCATCTGCAACTAAAAATCCAATAATTAGTGATACTGTAAAAGTAATAACAAGAACTATATTTCTTCGACATATTCTTCTGTTGCCGCCCTCCATTAAATATAAATATTTTAGATTTTTAAATTTTTAAATTAAAAATTATTAACTGTCCAATTAAAAATAAATTGTATTTTTAGTTAATTAATTAATATAAATGTTGATTTCCATAGGCCCATAGACCCCATAATCGCCTTTGAGTGCCATTGGCCTTGTGTAGCTGTCTCTTGACAGACCCCAGTAATTTTATTATGTTGTAACAGCAGCTGGCATAACACTGCAAAACTATATAAGGACGATGGAGAATAAATAAAGGTACAGTTTACATGAGTAGATTTAGTTTACATTCTAGAGGCAGAGAGAAAAAGCAGCTATACATGTCTTATAACCAATAGAATCTTTTAATATTTGTATAATAAGTATTTTTGGTTTTAGTAAATAATTTATTATATATATCGTATTATTTTATTTTATTACTAATAAGCTAAACCAAAATAGAATCTTATTATGCTATTTTGGGGTTATTTGATATTCTTACTCTGAAAGCATATTCATAATAATAATGCTTATTGTAAGTATAAATACAGATAATGTTACATAGTATAGCTTTCTATAAGCATAATTTACAGATTGTACTTTCTTATTAATAGTTTCTAATTCATTCACCATCCGGCCACACTCCTTTACACAGGCAGTGCCGGTCTGTGCTTGCAGTTTTTCTATCTCAAGTAGTATGACCCTAATTGTGGTTTTGATTTCTTCTATGCCACTTACTCTATCATACAGCTCTAGAGTATTTGATTTTTCCTTCTCCATAAATATTTCCATTTTCTTAAGGAGATGCTCCCTCCTTCTCTCAATGCACTCTAGTATTTCATCTGGAAATATCCCCTCATCAACTGAGGCAGCAGATAGTTTTTGTGGGTTTAGTGTGTCGAATAGTGTCCTTGTTCCTCTTTCCACCGCATCTATTGTCTGTCTCATCTCAGGAACTATCTTCTCCATTCTAATTATTTTTTTCATTACGTGAATAGTCTTTTTCTTGACCGAGTCTCGGAAATATATTCTTCGCTGGCGCCGTGCGGCGTGGGAGGGATGGTGATGTTGTGCTGTGGTGAAATATACACTAAATTCCTTTTGGGAGTATGAATCACCCTATCCGGCGTGCGAAGTACTTTTTCTTCTTTTTCTTTTGTAAATATTGGCATAATTTCTATTTCTTTATGTATATTAGGAAGAGTTTTTGACCTTTTTGATTGCCGTCTTTTTAGGGTGACTTCGGTTGACTTTATCCTTTTCAGATAGTTTGTTGTCCAGTGAGTCCTTTTCTTTTTCTCCATGCGCTTGATACTCTAAAAAATAAAAATGCTTGTTATATATTACACTACGACTTAAATCATACAATTTATTCTGAATTACTCTGTAGGTGACTGACTAATGAAGATATTTCAATTATTCCATTAACTGTGGGTATCAAAGAAAGAACTTGATTTGCTTCTGTTAAGGTTAGTTTATCTCCCACCGTTGTAATTATTTTAATTAATTCACTTCTGGATATCTTTTCAGTCTGATCGATTGCTATTTCCAGTAAACCCTGCCTGAGCTCTTCTAGTGTCATACTTTGCTCTATAGGTGTGCTTGGTTTCTGTGTGCTTACGTACACCATAATATTAAAAAAGTTTTAGTATAAATTTATAGGCATAGAAGATATAACAAAACATATCCTATAACTATGTATACTTTATTGGACATTGTATCTCCTACTCAATAATTATGTTTTATTTGCTAATTAGCTGTGTAATATAAATATTATGTTGTGCTATATTGCTTTTTCTATTTTAACATAGCTCGAAATTTAAATTTCAAAGTATTCTTAAAATAAATAATATTCTGAAGTATTAATATACTTTAGTAATAGAAAATAATAAATAAATAGAAAGTGTTTATTTTTTGTAAGACATTCCTGTACACATTTGAGTTTTATTCATAAACATAAAATGTTAAAATAGAATGTGTACGATATAAATGATATTTATATAATTAGTACAAAAATACTGATCATAGTATAAATATTGATATAAGTATAATATATTTGCTGATATAATTAAATATCATTATAATTTATGTGTTAATATCATTTATATAAAAAATCAAATAATTAAAGTATATAAGAGAAATAACAAACAGAAAAATACAATGATACCATACCCAAAAACAGAATTGCCAATAAGCACAGTACAGTGGACAGGAGCACTAATAGTAATAATATTAGCTATTTCTATGATTATGTTCTGCTGTATATCCTCAATGAATAGAAAAGCAGAAATAAGATACAAGCACTTACTAAGTATTCTTGAGAAAAGCCAAATAAACAGTACAACTATTCCTATGAACAATACTACTGATCATGTAATTACATATGACCAGTTCATTAATAATAACAAAAATACAGAAAAATCAATGCATTCAATGAAAACCACTGAATGCCCCAAAGTATAAGTAATTAGACTTTAATTTCGGATTATATTTATAAATAATAAATTATTTATTCTATTAAAAATTTAAATATTTTAATCAAAAAAAAATTTAGATGATGGAAATTAACAGAGAGAAGCTAACAGATGAATTAAATGAAATAATCAGAAGTCAAGACAACAAGAGTATAGATGAATGCGCTGAAGAAGTATTAGAAGTAATATTACACCACTATAAAAGAGAATTCGTATTTAAAGAGCAGTATGCTTCTATAAGAAGATTTGGATACAATGTGTTTATTTCGGAATTGGCGGATAAAATTAAAAGTTTAGATATTAAATGTGGATCTATGTATGTTCTAGCACTAGTTAATACGGCAATAGAAGATACAGAATTATACATGGATAGTATACAAAAAGCAGCAGATATGAAAATAGAAAGTGCTAGTGAAAAAGCAGCATATTATGATATGGTGAATGAAAATCATATAATCACAGCACTTGCGTATTCATATAGGCCCAATTTCTTATACAATATTGTAAGGACTATAGATAGTAAGAGAATTGATGCTAATCTAATTAATGCAGATTATTCTGCTATATTAGATAGCCTTTTTGAAATAGTTCCAAAGTTTGGATGTTCAAGGCTGCAGAGAGCATTAGATATACTATTACAACATGGAGATGATCTTTCTATGCTTAAACAGAATACTGAAGAAAATATGAAAAAGCTTGGATTGTCTCATGATGATATTTATTCATTGCAATTATATGCAAAAGAACAGCAATTTAGTAGATTTAATTTTATAAAAGAAATATATAATTTAATGGCTATTCAAGACATAAATGGGCATCAATACAATTTTATTGATATTCTGCCTAGCCTATGGCATCTACATAGTCAGACCGGCGAAAATTTTTTATCAAATAGTAACGAACGCATAAATCAGCTTATATCAGAGTTAAATATACTACTGACCACAGAAAAACTGTTTATTAATGATTATGCACTGAACGATATTATTAATACATTAGAAAGCGGCAATTTTGACATAAACAAATTTAAATCTAACATAGTGAAAACCTATTTAGAGTCTATAAAAGGCCAATTGTCTAGGATTAGAAGTTTACCTATTGTTCTTGACACATCAAATATAGAAAGCTCTGAGCCTGCGGATCCACAGCCAGCCAGCGTATTCTGGGATAGAATAATTAAGATATCTTTCTTTGCGATAATTGGAATTCTTTTCTTGGAGTTCTTGGGATGTGATGTATTAAGTTCAACTCAAGACTTATTGGCTTCAATTATTTCTGGATGGATTTAATATAAAAATTGTATTTTTAGAATAAAACCAGAAAATCATTTCAGTGTTTTTAGAATAAAATACAATTTCACAAGAATAAACCAACTAGACAGAAAACTGTGCAATAATTGCACTAAATTCAATAAAAACAGAAAACCATTTGCCATCCAGTTTAATATCCAGAATGTTTATGTGATTATGTATTTAAATACTATCCAAGTTAACATTAAACAACCCGAGAACAAGATAATACCCCAAAATTTATTTGTAATTCAGCTAGTAATTTAATAATGGACTACAATATTGCCAACTTTTTTATAAAATATAATAAGAGTTGGCATAGTACCATGATAGTTATATTTACATAGAAATTATACTAAAATGAAAATAATATTGAGGAGTTATTTTTATTCTAATTCTCATACTATCATGCGATATGTCATGAAGTATTAGTAATATTTGGATTATATCTTTTCTTCTTAGTTTTTTCAACTGAAGCTATGGATATGTATTCTCATTGCAAGATCAAATCTAGCTTAAAACTTAAATTGATCATAATTTGTTATTCTAATTAACAGAAACTATCTATTATGCATATTCCTTATATAAATAAACTCTTTTTCAATTCAAAAAAACTATGTATAGTATGCATGGAGTTTTTTCATAAACACAGTTACTTGTGTCTTGTTAATGTCAAAGTTGCATATAATAGATGTAATGTAGAGCGCAAATATAACAACGCAGTTTGCACCAATAATATATTCGTAAATCTGTCGCTTTCCGGCTTTGTTCTGATAAATATCATATACTATTTTGATCATGAAAGCACACCCAAATATTTGAGGGATTCCCATGCACATTATAATGTCATTTATTGCAAAAAACTTGGTTATTGTTGTATGCTAAGAATAGCATTTGTTAGCATGACATGAGTTATTGTAATGTTTTACATAAACATGACACAGCTCAGACTAGATCGGAAATTATTGTTACACAGCATGGCAACATAATTTAAATTGATTTTACGGTCTATAAATACGTATACAAATTCAATAAAAGTCAAAGTTTAAGAATGCCTTTTCCTAAGAAAACAACTAGTAATGAAGATAGGGAGTTAACTGAAGAACAGAAACTTCAAAATATATTACGCCACTCTGAGTCAAGAGCTCCGTACAAGAAAAGAAGAGAGGAGGAAGACTCCACAGATTCTGAAATAGACGCAGAGCTAGCGGCAGAGCGTAGAGAAGAAAGAATAGTAGACAGGATTATAGAGAAAGCTATGCAATATATAAGAAATAATGTGAACTTTAATAATTCGTGTAGAAGTGTTATAGAGGATTTAGACAATGTATGGTTCGTTGCGGACAGGAAGGGAAGACTTTCGGCCAAAGAGAAGGTACAGTTGGTACATAGAGGAATGGATATTGCGAATAATCCAAATTGGGCCGTTTTGAGGAAGCAAATACAAAAGTATGGAAGGGACTTAGAGATTGAGGAGAAGATATCTGAAACGAAAAGACCATGGACAGAAGTAGAAGGGGATTTAGAAAGGTTAATAATTGAATATGGGAAGAGAAAATTATTTGAGGTGCCAGATGTGAGGAAGTGTGGAAATAGCTGGGAACTATGGGTATGTAAAGTGTTATGTTATATCACGTTTGCGAAAGAGTACACCATGAAAGAGTTGCAGCAGGAGATTGAACTGAATGCGAATAAGTATCCAAAGGGATGGGCTTATGTCAGATGGGAGAGTTCAATAGAATCAATCATGGATCAATTAATTAGGTTAAGTAGAGGTGATAGGGAGGAGACAGCAGTGAAGAAGAATGAGGTGAAAGAGACTCATTCAAGAGGGAATAGTCCGCTTAGGAGCATAAATAAAACGTGTTATCATTGCAGTAAGCCGGGACATATAGAAGCTGAATGCTATCAGAAAAAGCAGGAGAAAATGGAGCCAGCCCAAGAGGTGAAGCGAGATTAGAGAGAGAGAGAGAGAGAACTATTTTGGAAACACGAGCTACCAAGAGCTGAATAAGTATAATGCAGAAGCGAGAACGGAAGAGGGCAGAAGGCCAGAGGAGAAGTTAAGTAAGGCATAAGGAGAAATATGAGGTCAGATAGGGTAGTTCTTACGTCAGATGGGAACTGGAGTGATATGAGAAGGACTGTAGAGAAGAAGTACCGTAGGGAAGAAGTATCGTATGGAAGAGAATCAGATTGGAAGACAAGAGAGAAACAAAGATCGAGAGATATCAAAAGGAACCAAAGAAGGAAATTTAGAGAGAGATAATATAAGGAGATGAACACAGAAGGATGGGGTTCAAGGCTTAACAAAGGGGAGGGAGTGAACCTACCGGGGGTAAGTTTAATATTATCTAGAAATTTCCTAGAATCACATTCACACGTAAGGAACTACTAACAGCAGATACAAGCTAACGAGCATCCAATAGGATGGGAAGAAAAAAAAAAGGTAATGTTAAAAATAAAAATAAGGATGAGCAAAGGTTAGGAAAATAGAAGAAAGAAAAGACAGAGACAAAAAAAAGGGTGGAAGGATTAGGATCAGAAGCAAGGAATGCTAGGTATAATCTGAAAACAAAGTAACTCAAGTTGGAATAAGAAAACTTTCGAGTGGTCAAAAGGTTTGCCCAGGGATGTTGTATGCTAAGAATAGCATTTGTTAGCATGACATGAGTTATTGTAATGTTTTACATAAACATGACACAGCTCAGACTAGATCGGAAATTATTGTTACACAGCATGGCAACATAATTTAAATTGATTTTACGGTCTATAAATACGTATACAAATTCAATAAAAGTCAAAGTTTAAGAATGCCTTTTCCTAAGAAAACAACTGTTATTACAATAAGACTAATCCAGACTACAGTATTAATGCTCATCCCTGTAAATACTGATATTATAAATAGTATTACACCTAATATCTTTTTCCTAGAATTCTTATATATTAAGCATATAGAATCTTTCCATGCATTAAGGTTGAATAGCATAAATATGATTTGTACTATAAATGCAGTCACAAAAATACTAATTGCAGATAATACTATTTCATTTTCAAATGCAGTGTTGTTCAATAAATTAGTTATGAACTTCATTGCATCAGCTCCCACACAACTAATTGATTTTGTAATCAATAAAGTACACATTGATGTCAAAACATAAAACACCACAGACACAAATAAATTTGAGATATTGTTGGACAACTCGGATATCTTGTCTTCCTCTTTATTCTTCTCAGCTGTAGGCTCAGTAGTTGAAAAGTTGAGTATTGATGGGTACGCGTCTTTGTCATTAGTAATGTTTACTATCATGCGAGCCATTCTCATTATAGAATGTTTTATATGGCTTAGTCCATTTAAGTTTCTCTTTGCTGGTGTTATTCCATCATACATTATATTTATAGCAAAAAAAATTAATTTAAATAACCCGAAAATCAGAAAAAGTTAAAATACTAAAAATTTTCTTTATCCCTGTACAACAACCATCCGTCTGAGGCCCCTCGAAACTTATATCAATAAACTGTTTTAACCAAAAAAAAATCCCTGTACAAAACGTAGACGGATTCAAACTTTTTAGTATTCTCATATCATGCAAATTTATACATTCATATAAAACATCTTTATTTGATTTTGGATAGATGGCCATCATAATTCTACTTTTAATGTAGTTCATTGCATAGTAGAAATCATTACTAGATTTAGTAAGATTGCTAGAAAAAACTATAAAATGTTTTAAAATATTAATGAATAATATGGAATAATAAGTAAAAACCACAAACATCATTATACAGCATAATTATAATTTAAATATGCTTTTAATTTGCAGAATTATCGCATAACTAATACGAATTTCTAGTAACATGTGTACTGTATTCGGATTATATCAATACATAAAGAAGACAGTTTCTTATATATTTTCATATTTAGTTCTTATATAAAATCCATTATACTCTAAAATTACATAAATAGAATAAACTACGCCAACATACCTTGAATATACTTTAAATGATCCGAAATAATAAACTTTTTGCTAAAACCAAATATTTAATGCGCCTGGGAAGTATAATAATATTTTATTTTTAGTCTATATAGTTGGCTATTCTCTTGTACATTATTAAAACTCATGCAAATTTTTTATTATTCTTATCTTATATAGTTTCAATTCCCAATTATACAACCCTATACGACTTCGCGGATGTGGGCGTGAGGTTCCCACATGAGCCATGGTTCCTCTCATACGATAGAAAACAACATATATCACAGAATTAGTCTATTAAAAAATGGCCAGTCTATACGTACATATAAGAATTGTTTATAAATTAATTTAATCTAATATGACAACAAGTTTCTATGGAACATAAAACAATTTGTTGCTCTATGGAATATTAATATTATTGTTTTATTTTTATACATGGCAAGACAGGGAGGCGTGCAGAGCAGGGGTGTTGCTAGAATATCTGGACTTTCAAAAGGATTCTCAGTAAGAAATGAAACTATAAATATAAAGCGGACTCTATTTCTTAAGCCAGCCACACACTCTTCCAGAAACAGTATAACATGGGCATCTAGTGTATATATACTTATGTGTATAGTAATTCTTGCTGTTTTAATTAACACACAGACTGCTATAATATATGAAAGTATTAATAAGGGAGAATTAGTGCTTCTACTGTGTGCTCCAAATCCTTTATATGTATTCTTTATGTGCTGCTTGATTTTAATAATGTCTTATGTATATATGAAGGTATTTAAAATATCTATGAGCAAGGCATCCTATGTTATGATTCTGTCTTTTTCTGTGGGCATTCCCATTCTCATATTGGACAGCATAGCATACCTTTTACTAAAAAAACATTTGGTGGCAGCGTATAATCTTATAGCAGGAATGCTTCCCTTTATTATTATAGGAATTCTTTCACAATACATTGCTAGTATAAATTTAGCAGATTCAGTGGCTCCCACAGAGGACGGAAGAACCAATATATTGCGGCAATTAACCATAGTTATAGGAAATTTCATCTGTGCCGTTTTATTTTACTTAACACTATTATACTTTAGGGAAAACATGATTTTATTTAACAGATTACCCGAAAAATCTAAATAATATTTAACTACTATATGTGCAGAACGTATAAAAGGTGTAAAGCGTTTTCTGTGTCTGAAACTTTAAATTGTTTTAGTTTATAAGTTGAGGAAGAGGAAAATAAACAATTTAAATCAATCTATGCTTAATTATTAAGGTGGCTTTATTATGTGAACTTAAATGTTTTATTTCTAGATTGCAGCGGTTTATAGACTGGTTATTAATTATAGGGATATTCTGTATGTGCCATAAAATATATCCCAAATTTTATACCCAGAAACTATTCTATGCCATTTGTTTAAAGCTTTTATTTAAGAAGATTCTTATTTAAAATTTGGAATAGTTGATGGCACTTGAATAGGAAAATAGGCAAAGTTGATGAAATTATTTTAAAATTATAGGTATTTCGGAGTAGCTAATTAGAGAGAGACTCATAATAAATTGCTATTTGTTTGTTTTTACTTCAATTAAAGGATGACACATGTCAATTAGTCTCATGTAAAATATTGTTGTAATTCTATTATAGTAAATGGGCGAAGGCAGCACACTGAAAAAAACCTATTCATACATACTTAAAGAGTCTATTTATTTTAGAAGAGCCGTTCTTTTAAAGCCACTGACTAAGCCTGGATATGCTACAGCATACTCTCAAGTCGGCCTTTGGATCAATATTATATTTCTGTTTTTATCTATGCTATGCAGCTGTTCTCTTTATAAAACGCTGGATGGTTACACCAAATATAATATAGAAGAAGGAAGATCAGTTACTATATATATTTGCCTGGGGCAGTTGGTTCCGGTCTTCTTTGTAATGCTTTTATTTAGTGGGATTATTTATTCCTTCCTATTTAACTTTACACTAGTTGAATCCGGGTATGTTATATCTTATTCTATGTCCACAACTCTTCCAGCAATATTAATAGGAAAGTCTGCGCAGTTGTACTTTAAGAACTACCTGTGGCCAATAAACAGCCTTGTATTCGTGCTATCCGGTGTGATTTCAAGTATTTTTATAATTGTGAACTCGAAGAAGAAGATAAAAGGATATTTTAAATCGTGGTGTATCTTTATTGGATGCAGTATAATGCAGATTGGTATGCACTTATCGGGCGATTCAAGTATTTTCGGTGTTTTACACATATGGAAATTTTCACTCTGGTCTTGAATTATAATATTAATAACACTATATACGATACTAATAAATGTTTTTCTGTTTTTATACTAAGTGCAAGGAATAAATAATATTTATTTTTAATAAATGATGACTAGTTCACACTAAATCATATTAGAAGAAACCCCAATAACTTCATAATTAGTTCTATTATTGTTTTTGTTGTCACAGTACTTCTTACTTATGCATAAATCTAATGTGCAGTGTAGAGAACATGTCCTTTAAAATTTATGAATATGGTGCCGTTTTCAAGTATAACCTATACTACTGTTTTTATTGTGCTATGTGCAAAATCTTATAATTATGTAATATTTAGGGTGTAACTTAGATAAAATTTATAAATTCATTTTACTTAAAGAATAAATATATTTTGTACATGTACGGATTTAAAATAAATTCAAATAGTGAAGACATAAAAATCTGAAGAAATTCACATAAATTAATAAAAAACTACCAAAAAACAACTGAAATACAGTAGTATAAAGGCCATGTCACAAGAGAGTTAAATTTATTTCTATTCAATAAGAGACAATGCTCTTCCAAGAGACCAGCTTATATCAGTGGGGATGGTTGACACATTTTTAATCGGTGTAAAGAGACCTACGCCCAAGTTCTCCATAAACATTACAGTGTATAGCACACTAACGCAGTCTGGTGCGGGAGTAGTATGTGGAGAAGGGTTGCTAGATGAAGAGGCATGCGGAGAGGTCTTATTCGGACTATTAATGCTGTTTTTGCAGACAGAAGTGGCAATTTCCTTTATGTCTTTAAACTGCGCAGTGGATGGAGTTTTAATCATATGCAACATTTCTGCAATAAAAGAGGAGACAAAAATCGTGTTTATCTGAGACAGGCCGGGAGCAACTTCTTTTCCATGTGTTGTACTTTGTATCATTGTGCTTATTGTACTTTTTATATGCCCTTTGCACTTGCCTATGTCAAAGGTTGGAGAGCCCCACTTGCAGTAATTTTTAGTGTCCATTTCGTGTATCTGATTAAGGCCAGCCACCAGCCCCATGCCCAGGAAAGAGCGGGAGAGAACGTCTTTGTTTTTCCCGTGCACTATTCCCTCTTGAATGCTTTGGGCGTCCTTATCTACCTCAAATGAAATCTGTGCAGACCCACCCCCCAGATCAATAATCCCTATTTTCTCTTTGAGTTGTGTCACAAAAGCAAGTGCTGCCCAGGCGTAAAATCCTTCTTCTTTCCCATCAATTACACGCACTTCCACCTCTTTTTTTTCAGTTTCACTAAGAATTGTCTTCTTAATTCTCTCCAGAAGGCTGTTTCTGGCACTCTCACTAATTAGCCGCAAACCAGCAGTTCCATTAAATACAACAGGAAAGTCATATCCTGTGGCGTGCCCGTGCTTTTCCAAATAAGTTGTTCCAAAAGAAAGAAGAGATTTAATGTCTTCTTCTGGATTCTGGGATAGATGTATCCCAGGAGAAATATTCTTAAATAAATGAGACTTAAGCGCCAGGCCTTTTTCGTTGAACTGGTATATATTTAGTCTAGTTCCGGTTGAGCCGCCATCAAACACAGCCACAAACTTGTCCTTTTCTATACTTTGTCTCTCTTTTTCTTGCATAAAAGAGCCCACTGCTTTCGATATTGACAGCAGCGCTTTTCTAATTCTGGAAATTTCTTTCTCCTGTCTGGTAAGAGTAGAAAGCGCATAGTTTATGTTTCTATCTATAGCTTTGCTATATTCTTTCTGCTTTAAGATATTTTCTTCTCTAATTTTGTTTGAGCTTTCTTGATTTATAGTAGATGGGTGGATGTCTATGTGCTCTGTTATTTTTGTTACATCCTGTGCCTGCTGCAGTATATTACTCTTAGATCCTGTGCTTTCTTTATAGCCATGTGCGTATGTAAATATAGACAAAAGAAGGAGTACCTGCATAAAGTAAATGCGTGAGTGAATACTTATGCTATAATTGAAACAAAACATACTAAAACCAAAGAGACGGCCCATAACAAGAAAACAACCCATCAGTAAACAAGAGCTCTAATAAATAGATAGACAGACAACTAAATACTAGATATTATTACAACATACTATAAAATAATATAAAATAGAATCAGTACATACCATATATAAACTGCACATACAACTTTCTTGTGTTTTCTATGGTGTAATAAGATGGATTGGAGCGCACTATATGGCGGTATGTACAAACAAATGCAAGAGCTTATATAAAACAGGAAAACTTACCCCTTTGATTTGGAGTATGCCGAGTTATGCCATGTGAATATTATTTACTATGTTTTATTACACTGGGAATAAAATGCCACAATTTGAAATAGAAATTGCTGAATGATAAAAATAAGACAATTATATGCTCACAATAAGACAAGCACAGCCATATCAGACAATTATACTAAATTATACCAAAATTTCATTTATCTCAACATACACATTCAAATACACTCCAAGATATATAAATAAAAAGAATATGTAAGACAATCAAATAAATATACAGAACACATAGTATTTCGGAGTATAGTCAGAGAAATCTCCTGAATTGTAAATAATATATGTTGGTATAGCCCGAAAATTGTCATAATTGTAATAGAATAATTCTTTAGTTTCTTTATGTTTTTCTGTAATAAAATGGTTTTGTTTGGTTCTGTGCAGAGCGCTTATGGTTTACTGTGGGAACATGTAATCCCTCAAATTTATTTTCTTATTAATATTTTTGGGTTATATTAAATAGGTGCACATGTCTATTAATTTCTTGTTCTATTTATTTTTTATCCAATGGAAGATTCAGCTAGTGCAGTGCTGGCACGGGAATTTCAATCTCTTTTAGATGCATTAGGGATAGAAGGAGAAAAAAGAAAGGTTCTTCTGAGTCTGCCCGATGAGCAAAAGCTCCATATGATAAATGCGCAGAAGAAATCTGCGCAGATATCAGGTATGGAGATAGCAAAACATCTAAAAAATATTAAAAGGCCATTTTCAGTGGCATATAGCATAACAGACATAGAGGAATATATTAAAGAAATTCGAATATTACGATTAAAATTTGTGGAAATAACAGAAAAGGAAGTAGAAAAGGCAATAGACGAGGATTTTCTAAAGGATATCTGGGGGATTATTTCCAGTCTTTCGCCAAAAGCAGAGCTAGGGGATGCCCGAATGTATCTTCAAATTGAAAACAGCAAGCAAAATAAGCCAATATATAAAATATTAGAGCCCACAGTGAATTTCTTCCGGACTGTGCTAAAGTCTCCTGCAGTAATTAAAAGGATACAAAAAGACCCAGTGTTCTTCAAGGAGATATTTATGCACTTTCCTTCGGAGTACGCAGATATATCTACTATAATTCTGCAAATTGCTGTGAAATGCTCAAATTCCCACATGGACATATTATTGGATTATTTGTTCAAATCATCAAAGCATGAGATGCATGCATACTGCATTCCTGCGTGTGACATTCAAATGAAAAAAATATTAGATGAGCTTTACTATAATTTGTCTTTTAGAACTATGAGTAAGGAATATGTAAGTGCGTTTTTATTACTAATGATAGACTTATACTCCGAGCCACCGATGATTGGAATCATGCTGGATAGTTTGCTGAGAATGTGCGGTATAGGAAGAATTTTAAGTAAAATTGAAAGCACCTTTTATGATACAAGGAAAACAGTGGGAGAGCTAATTGATATGCAGGAAAAGGTGCGCAGTCTAGCTGGTGAAATAGATGTGCGAGAAATCACAATAGACACAGAAGAAACAAAGAAAGATCTTGTATATATTATAAATGTACTAAGTGTTCTTAATAGGATAAACAGCAGTAGAATATATGATGTATTGCAGTATATTCGTGGATGTATATTAGAAGAGTCACTGTACAAGAACAAAGATATAAAGAAAATAGAGATAGAAAGAGCAATTAGAAAAGAAAAGACGGAGAAGGACAAGGAGAGTTACAAGTGCATATGCAAAGATATTATTCTAGGAAACAAAGGAGGTGTTTTGAAATTTGAATCCCCTTCTGTGATTACTGCAAATTTGTCTAAGGAAAAGAACAATGCAAGTATGGATGCAAACCAAGCCAATGCAAAAACAGTAGGGATTGGCGCTACTTGTTCTACAGATAAAGTGACTTCTGATAAGTCTATAGCTACAAATATTTCCCATGGCCCTGCTTGTTCTATAGATGGTGTGCCAGAAAAACCCATTTCAGGGTATAAAGAAGAAAAGAGCAGTGAAGGAATGATACAGGCACCTCTAAATAAAAAAGACACAGATGCAATGATTGGAGATTTTATAAAAAGAATTGCAGATATAACTCTGACTAAAGAACAGCAAATAAAGCTAAGAAAGCTAGTAGGAGTAGGACAGCAAGAGGGCGAAGAATCGGTATTAGAAGAAGGCGCACTATTAGGCCCGAAGCTTAATAAGATAAACATTCCAACCCCTCCTTCTGGCATGAAGGTGCCGTCTCCACCATTAAGTATGAAAGTGCCACCGCCATTAGGTAAGAAAGTACCACCGCCCCCTAGCATGAAAGTACCATTACCTCCATCGGGTATGAAGATGCCGCCGCCCCCTAGAATAAAAGTACCATTACCCCCATCGGGTATGGAGGTGCCACCACCTTCTGGCATGAAAGTACCATTACCTCCATTGGGTATGAAGATGCCGCCGCCTCCTGGCATGAAAGTACCATTACCTCCATCGGGTATGAAGATGCCACCGCCTCCTGGCATGAAAGTACCATTACCTCCATCGGGTATGAAGATGCCTGGCAATACAAAATTGCCAAGTGTGCCAAGTCTACCAAATATGTCAAATATTAAGAATTCAAGTGCACCACAGCTAAGCACAACTAGCTTAAAAAATATTGAAAATGCTGTAAAGATGCCAAGTATTCCAGCGCCAGAAAATGGAAAGGCATCAGAAAAAAAGAGGCAAAATTCAATAGAAACGAAAGAGATTGATAGTGTGGAACCTGCGAAGCCTGGCCCAAGAGCCATGTACATAGAGCGGGCTGCTCTGCTGCACCCAGCTAATCCACAGCAGCTGCCATACGATGTACATATACGAAAGCCTGGATCGACTGGTCTGTGGAGTATGCTGGATAAAACAGACCTATCACTATTTACAAAAGAAGACTTTTCTATTTTTGAAAGAAAGAGGGTGGATAAATTAGTAGAAGAGGAGAAAATAGTGATAGACGAAGTAATGGATAAAAAAAGGTGTAAAGCAATCGACATTGTTCTAGCAAGAGTTAAAATTCCTTATGAAAAATTAATCAGTGCTGTGGAAGAATTAGACACCAAGCCATTCACAGAAACTCTTCTTCTTGGCCTTCTTAAAAACTACCCAACTGAGGAAGAGCTGGATCTTATACAAAAAAATCCGGTTTATCTTGCGCCCGAAATCTTCTTTAAAAAAGTCGCCCATGCTCACCTGTTTAAGGACAAATTAATGATACTTCATTTAAAGCTAACCCAGCCAACAATTGAAACAATTCTCATACCAAATGTACATAAACTAACAGAAGGCTGCAGGATTCTCCTTCAAAAGAGGAGCATTCATGAAATACTAAGAATAACGCTGGGTGTTATTAATATTCTAAATGCAAATGGCAGGAATCAGGGTGCTTGGGGAATAAAGCTAGAATCATTTACAAGAATCCCGGAGAATGTGAATATTCTTCATCTTATACAGAAGAAAATAAAAGAAAAGAAGATAGAACTGGGAAGTGCCTTTGCGGTATTAAAAGAGGTAGTAAAAATATCAACAGACATAATTGATACAGATTGCATGGAGTACAATATGAAAAAGGAGCTTATTCATGCTATTAGTCTACCAAAAAAACAGCAACAATCGCTTTCTGCACTATTAAACACATTAGATTCTTTGCAGAAAGAGTATCTTAGGTGGAAATCTATTATGGAAGAGTTAAGAATATTTATGGGTGAAAAAGAGCTCACAGGAACTGGCTTACAGACTCTTTCAAAGTATATTATTACAGTACTTACTCCCATCCTGCCAAAGAAATAACACAGAGTACAATATATAAGATATAATTGCTATATAACAGTGGCCTGTATACTATACAGATTTATTCCTACTACTATACCTGTGTAAATGGCATTTAATAAATATTTTTGATTATATGTGTGGCAAAAATCCTTATGCTATATTTTATTTCTTTAGTATATTAATATGACACATCCAACAAAAGAATCTAAATAGCACTGCCAGTCAAATGTTATATAAATACATCGTAAATAACCCGAAAATTCTAATTATTTGGCACTTTATATATTTGACAGCTATATATAAGATATAGTACATATAAAATTGATCTATTGTGTATTTCGAATCTCTTTTAGATTCGATGGATGGGTAGCACTATCGGAGGGCACACTACTCACTGCTCCTGGGCAAAATATGCAGAAATTAAGTTCTTGTCTGATAAATCTAGTGCAGTCTAAACATAGACTATTTTTGCAGCCTGGACAGGAGTGCAGTTGAATGTTATTCTCAAAGCATCCCCGGCATGTTCCTTTAATTGCTGCAACATAAATAGGAGCTGAGTCACTCCAATGAAGAGCTTTGAGCAAATGAACGGGTGCACTTAGTATGTTCTCACAGACTGGGCACACTCCTGGCACTTTACACACTTTTGTAGTACAAAATGGGCATTCATACCCCCACTCTTTCAAGTCAAGGTGGCATGCACATATTGTGTTCTCATGTATAGGGGATGGAAATCCTATTTTCAACATAGACAATCGGGCTGAGGCACTGTGCGGAGGAGGAATGCAAATTAGTCCTAGAAGAGTAGAAAGATCTTCTGGGCAGTTTACAATGCCAAAAACCCCGCCGCTTTCCTCGCTTAATTTTCGAAGTATTTCCATCTCGCCTGCCATGTGGATTGTATGCATAATAATTCCTTTATTGATTAAAGTGCTTTTCAGAATAAAGGGGCTGCTTCCCACAAATGTAAATCCAGATATAATAAAAACTACTTCTTTCAAAAAGGAGCACCCATGAAAAAATTCATTTATCGTTTCAAAGGCAGATCCAAGGGAGAAGTTTCCTGCTCCTTCATTTTGTGAGAAACACATTTCTATTTCTTCTTCCTCGCAGAGAATTGAGCTCACCAAATAAGACATGCCGCCGCACACAACGGCCAGCCCTACTGTGGAGAGTGGGTTGCTCTCTATAAACTCGCGAAAGAACTTCATAACGCCCTTTTTTACATAGTACTTCCTTGACGGAAGAAAGTCTCTTTCTTCAATTGAGTGAGACATGTCAAGCACCAGAAGAATCCGCCGCACAATTCCTCTCTGCAAGTTTTCTGTTCGCCTGTTTACATTTAAAGCAAATATATCGTCTGTTCCACTGTTCTTCTCCCATGTGTTTTGGAAGGCCTCTTCCCACCTAAATTTATTAGAATCCATAAGTAGCTAAAATTCTTTGTTTTTGTTATGAGACAGAAGGAGCTTCTTTTAGGAAATAAAGAGCTGGATTTGTTAATCGACTGTGCACAGGCAATAAATCTGTCTGGAGCAAGCATTCCTGGGATAGACAAAATCGTGGATGTAGTCGATACGGTGGATGATTATGAAACAGTGCATGCCCTGGCAAAAGGTGGGCACAGTGAAGTGTTTGTTGTAAGATGCAAGTCTGATGGAAAGATATATGCACTGAAAAAAGTGTTTAAGCAGGACATTATCAATGACCCACTAGTCAATCCTATAATGAAGGAGAGAGAGTCTATGATATGTGGGAGAAACTCCGAGTGGCTTCTGGGCCTGCACAAGTCATTTCAAGATAGAAATGCTCTATACTTTTTGACCGATTTTATACCTGGAGGAGATCTAGGAAGTTTGTCATGCAGAGAGGGTGTGCTTCCAGAGCGAATGATACGCTTTTTCATTGGGGAGCTGCTAATGGCACTGAGGGAGCTGCACGGCCTTGGCTTTGTTCATCGGGATATAAAGCCTGAGAATGTTTTAATTGACTCAGATGGACATATAAAACTTGCTGATTTTGGAAGCACAACTAGCCTGTCTGCAAATGACCATCATGTGGTTGTTGGCACGCCAGACTATGTGGCGCCAGAGCTGCTGAATATGTGCGGCGGACTAAGTATGAAAACTGACCTGTGGTCACTTGGGGTTGTTGTTTATGAACTAGCATTTGGGTGTTCGCCTTTTTATCATGATACAATTAGAGGAACATATGACAATATAATGAACATCCGGTATACTATGGAGAAAACGGGCTCTGCTGAATTATACGACTTAATTAAAAACCTGCTCTGCGAAAAAGAAAGCCGGCTTTCTCTTAATGATATTATGTCGCATGCGTTCTTTGCTGGGTTTGACTTTAGTGGGAAGGGTGCAAATAAGGCTGAATATATACCAACAGTTCTTTCGGTGGAGTCAGTAGAGAATTTTGAGGTGGATGAGTTCATGCCAGCACAAACCACGCTTTTGAATACGATGGATAATGCACGGAAGTTTATTGGGTTTGGATATGACCCAGACATACGTGCTGAGATAGCAAAAGAGAAAAAGCCTGAAAGCTCTACTGAGAAAACCTGTTTGGATAAAATGTACATGGGCGCAGAGGTGGCATCTGAGGGTTCTTCGTCAAATTCTACTCTATCAGTAGAGAAAGAGTGTGCAGAGGAGGTTGCACAGGACTGTAGCAGCATATGCAGTCTATGCAAAAAATCAACAGCACCTTTACAAGAAGAGGCCAGCTCGGTTGTAGTCTTAACAAAAGAGAGAGAACTTGAAGAAGAATGCCAGGAGGAGTCTAAAACATCTAATGAGCTAGTAGATACAGAGGAGTCAGACAAAAGTACATCAGGCCAAGTATATGACGAGTCTGCACAGGATAAGGAACCTATTATAACCAACATTGAAATATCAAAGAAAGATCTACAGGATAGGAAAAAAAGCCTAGATGTACCACAGGCATCCGAGGAAACAAGCTTTGCAAACATAAATACACAGCTTGACATAAATTTGGAATGTTCACAGGAGAAAGAAAAAGTATCTGCAGTAGAGAAAATAGTAAAAAATGAAGATTTTGTGTGCTTTTCGGGTAATTTGGGTGAAGATCTGGAAAAACGGAAAGCACAGAAAGAGCGGGAGAATATAATAGCATATATTTGTGAAATAGAAGAGTCATTCAAGATGGGATACGAGCATCTGTTAAAGATAGATACCTCACCTCTTGTAAAGAGCATGGAGTACATTGAGCAAGAAATTCAGGGATTTATAGCCGCAGTCAAAGAGTCACAGAGAAGAGAGTCAGAAAGCGCATTTCAAGCCAGATGGGTGATAAGAAAGCTACAAACGGAAATACGGGATACGCAAGGCCGAATAGAACGAGAGGTGGAGACGCGATTAAAGCTTACAGAGCAAATAGAAGAAGCAAGGGTAGAGAACAAAGAGCTGCGTGAGCAAATAAGGCGGCTAAAACTAGCCTCAAATGTATATAACTTTCCTATTAAGATATATGTTGATAAAAAGTGGGAATCATCAACGTTACAGCTTGAAGAAGACTATCTACGTATAAAGGACATCTGTCTTCCGCTGAACAAAATATACTTCCAGGACATAAAGAAAAACGAGCTTCTAAGAATTAACTCAAAAGCAGAGCTTCTTTCTTTCAAGCTGCTTCTTCCTTCAGAAGATGATGTGTACACAGAGCAAACAGAGTCTTCATCTGACCAGGTGGCCTGCACAGGAGAGAATGCTGAATTGAAAAAAGAGCTGGAGAAGGAGCTTCAAATTCTTGAAGGAATTGAGAAGATGATTAGAAGCACATCTACATCCTGCAAAACGATCATTCCGATGGCACTAAAACAGAAAGAAGGGACAGAAAAGAAAATATCTGAAATCCAGCAGGCACTTTCTCAAGGATTTGCAGCAGATCCAACAATCATTCGCTACAACAATCACACATTTAAAGTCACTACTTTTAAACAGGGCGTCCAGAACTGGTGCCATGTATGTAATAGGCTTCTATACGGAGAGGTAAAGCAAGGTCTTCTCTGCAAGGGATGTAAAATGGTCTGTCACAAGGAGTGTCACACGCTAATTGTCTACTCGTGCGAGCTGCAGCAAGCCATGGAAAGAGGAACATCTATAATTCTAATGGCAAAGCAGCTGGAGGACAAAGACAGAATCAAAGCTATTGTAGGAAGTGGTCAGCCATAACCCAAATATTTCAGTTATATTTAAATAAAACCAGTAAATCATACAGTATACAAATAATATTCTTAAATTTTACTATACATCAGAGAGTTACTAAATCACATTCCCAAGATATTATAAATCCAATATAACTAGAAAAAATTCATACCAGTGTGCACATTACACTATGTATTAAAAGGCATATCTTAATATGCGCATCAACCAGCAACAATTTTCTTTGCATACAAAAATTATCTTGTTCCTATTAGCATTTATATCATTAAACCGTGTCCTATTGTTTCACTGACTTTTCAGAGTGATTTTGAGTGTTTCTAGAATTGTTCTGTGTTATATTAAAATTATTAGTATTTCGTGCCACTTTCAATATAAACCTATTCAGAATAATTTTATATTTATTTAATTTTTGTATAGCTTTGTTATTTTTATGAACTATCAGAGAATATTTGTACTCGGATTATTTATACTAAATATACAGAAGATAAGAGGAGAGATGGGTGGTGTGATTATTGAAGACATTTCTCTTAAAAATGACATTCTGATAGAAGACCATACACGAACAATAGACGATTATTTTATAGCACAAAGGTGTATAGATACTTTCTGTATTAAGAACATAGGTGAAAGTGTGATTAAGGGAGTATTTATACCAGAGCACAATATACAGCACTTATCATATTACGACGATCTTGGCAGTATTCATAAAAAGATATTCCGTAATAGTATGTTTCTGCTTGGATTTAGGTATCCTGTAAAACCAAACGAAAGAATTTCTTTTTCTGTAGAAACAATATATAAGGGAACTAAAAAAAGCAATAGTGAAGTGTGGCCATTTGACAATGCGGCGGTTCTTAAAAGATCTGTTGAAAGCACGTATTTTAATATATTTAAAAGAGCAGTGCCAACGGATGATTATTACAGCAAAGTATAATATGAGTAGAGAATATACTATTGAAATAGAACTAAACTGTAGAATATCAGATAATTTGGATGGTTTTAGAGTTCATTCTATTTTATGATTGTTTCAGATGTGTAGGCATTTTATATGAATAGAAAGGTCTATTATTCAGTATAATCATTGGAAATAGATTGTAAAAATAGAACAGCACAATATGCCCCGAATTAGATGGGGCTATTTCATTTTTAAATAAGCACTTATTGGCTTTTTAGTTATTCCCATTTGTTATTTTCTATTGGCAAGTGATGAATATAGTTTATTGGAGAGTATTACAGGTATTCATTAGCTTATCAAATATTCGATCTATATAAGCCAGGCAGGAATTAGAAATACATGAAGACTACAAACACACTCATAAAAACTAAAACATTATTCGCATTACTATTATTTATTACACTGCTTCTTAATTTTGCAATGGCCGGATCAGAAGATGACAAGAAAGATGAAAAAGCCGGAAAAGATGAAAAAGACGGAAAACCAGATGACAAGAAAGATGTAAAGGACGGAAAGGACGGAAAGGACGGAAAACCGGATGATAGCAATCCTGATAAAAAATAATGTATAAATTATGCTAATGGCTAATTATATATGAGATCTGTTTATTCAAATATGTTTAGATAGAAATTAATAAATAATTTGCAGTTATATTCTGTTTTTCTATTTTCTAATTTTCGGAGCATTCCGAGCATTCCGATTATTCCAGACTATGCGTTTAAATAGTACTTTAAACCAATATATTATAATAGGCTATAATAAAATAAAATGTAAAGTAAAAGTTAAAAGTATAAATAGAGACAATTATTATGCAGAAAGGTTTATAATTTATGTGACAAGGAACTTTCCATTGAATTTTAGTCAAACAAAATAATGGAGAAAGACTGACACACTGTAAAGATAAATTCTGAGTGGTACTGATGGATGGCAGACTATTAAACATTTTTATGTGTTAGGCAGTTAGCTGGAAAAAGTGAACCCAATTCCTAGGAGAGGTCCATTTGAGGAGACCTGCCCACTTAGGTTTAAAGAGGCTCCATCACCAATGGTAATATCAGAGGAAACAGAGACAGCTCCATTACTACTTGCTGTTACACGAGTAGTTGCACCGGGGCTGTATATAGTAGTTCCAATAGCACCGCCAATTGACTGCAGAACTGTAGGAAGACTTGGTACTTTTTCTGTGTTCTTAAGGATGTTTCTCCAGTCAATAGATGCCTCGCCGTGCAGGCTTAGAGACTCGTCTATGCTCTTCTCAATTAAAGCACCTGCCGGGCCTGCTGTGTGATATATACCTAGCACTCTCCAAGAGTCAAATACTTTGCTTATTATGCATGTAGATGCAATTTCTTTAGAATACTTCTGTATTAAAGAGGAGAATGTTGCAGATGACTCACTCTCTGGTGCTATGCCGCTTTTAGAGACAGACAAAATAGTTTCCTGTCCTATGTGCAGGGTTGGAGACAGTTTCAAAACTGAACTTATAGTGAATATTCCACCATTTACTCTGCGATGCGCCTCTAACAATCCACTGTGTAGTTTTTCAGAAATATTTATCTTCTGTGGCGATATGCTTAACAGTTGAGAGAGAGTGTTTGCTTTCCATTTCTCTTTAAGACCCTTAAGCATTCCAGATGGGCTTATCTGCTTTGTACAGAAATCAGCCTTAGAAAGCTCTACATCTGGATTTATTGCCGAAAGGCTGACCGACCATCTTTTAAACAGCTTAGTATATCCAATGTCAAAATAGTTATTGGCAGCCCCCCGCATGCACGTAAGAGACAGGCCTTCCTCCTTTGCAGGGATTATTTTTCCTAGGGCAGATCCATCTCCAAAAAGGGAGGCTGAAAAGAGCTTAGAGGGGCTTTTCATTGTATAGTTCATGCTTATTCCTCTGTCTGTGTTTGATACTGTGATGACCGATCTGTTTAAGAGTACTTTTGATATATCCAGCTTTGTTCCCTCAAATATATAATTTTCAGGTGAATTTTGCTTGCTGGTATTTATTATTTCCTTGTAGGTCTCGCATGTATTTCGTTCACGGGGTTCAGTAGTCTGGTAGCTCATTTAATAAACTCTGTATTCTAAAATATTTTAAATTAGAATGATTTCAGCTGCAGCACAGACAAGCACGTTAGTAGTGCTTGGACTAAAGTCAGAGGGCATTAAAGAGCAGATGGAGGAGCTTAACAGATTGGCAGAAGGGGACTATTTTACAGATGAAACCTTCTTCATTAAGGACACGACTGGGCTATGTCTCTGCGGGAATGCAAAGCTAGTTGGTGAGCTAGTGAAAAGATTGAATAAGATAAATCTAAATGGGGAGTGCTTGCATGCTCTTTCTTTAACAAGGTATATGGCCATGTATAACATAGGAAAGCTATCTGTGGGAAAAGAGCAGGTGTATAAACCAGCAGTTAAAAAAATAATAGGAGAGGAGGAAATAGATATGTGGAGAGCAGAAGCACTTGGTGAGCAGTTTTTAATATACAATGAAGACACTCTTTCTAACTACCAGTTGTCTAAAATGTTTCCATGCAAGCTGATTAAATCCAAACCAATTAAAGAAATGGAAATAACGGTAAAGGATGAGCTGATATTTGCACAAAAGCAGAAGAATTTGTTTGTGTATGGTGGGTATTTAGACCTACTGGATGGGTTTGTGCTGGACGACATTATATCACACTATACTCTAGGGAAGCATATAGTCATTGGGTGCCAAATAGACCCAAACCAACAGCTTTGGAGCATATATAATATATACAGCAAAAAAAACATAAAAGAAGTAATGATTGGAAATGAGGAGGCATTTTCAGTATCTGCCGGGATGACTCATTATATGATATCCAATGAAAAAGGTGTGCAGGTGCGGCAGATGGAGAGCGACGAGCTCATATATCCAGAGTACTTTAATATTGAAAATGAAAAGACAGAGGGATTTATGTCAGATAAGGACAACGTGGTTCTAATAGCAAAGAAGACCTCTATAAGCACCCAGATAATTCTGCACAGCTTAGATTCAGGAAGAGTAATACGAAAAAGAGTTTTCACTAACATAGAAAGCTATTCCGTGGCATTTGCGCCTGGAGAGGTATCCATTGTTAGTGTACGAATGATAGTAGACAAGGTAGGGCACTTTATAGAGATATGGAATGTGGATGGGAAGATAGTGATGTCAAAGGCTTTGGGAGAGAATGTTAAGAATGTATATCCCAGCAAGCACACTGTTGTGGTGCAGACACCCACATCTGCTAAGATACTGAAGAGAGTACAGAATATACTAGTAGAAGGGACCGTGGTTAGAGAGCCCATTTCAAAGATAGTGGCTGGGGAGATAACTCTTTTGCTTATAGACTCTGGAGACATATGCGTTATTGGAAAGGACGGGGAAATACTCAATAGAGTCCTGGAAACTGGAGCATCAGATATTCAGATGTCGCCATTTGGTTTATATATTTCTCTTCTCTCAAGCGAGCAGGTTAGAATACTTGACATATGCGGAAAAGAAGTATTTGCATCAAACATAAAAAGGAACAATGGATTTTTCTGGAGAACGGTGGTCAGTTCATCAGAAGAGGTGATTTTGAATGAAGAAGAGATACAGAAGTACAAGACAGAGGATAGTCTCAGAAGAAAAGAAGCAAGAAAGCAGTTTATGCGGGATAATGAAGAGAAGATAAAGGAGTGGAGAATGTTCTTACATGAAATGAAAAGATTTAAGTCATTGAATGCACAGATACACAGTTAACCTAAAAATAAATAACCCTAAATATACTATAATCTACTACATAGAATACGCATTCGGTATAGCATGAAGCTCACTTTAAGATGATTTTTAAATGTTGAAAATTTATGAATATGTAAATCAGTGGGTATTCGTGGAATATCCCAAATTCAGCTCTCTTATTCTTTATATACACTTATATACACATTCTATTTCAGGATTACAGGCTAGTATGCCACATAATATTCTGTTATAGCTTGAAATAAATTAAAACAAATATAGTCATCTATAAAATTACCATGCAGTTTTGCAAGATGTGCTAAGTCGTGGTATCCCGGCCTTCTTTCTTTTTTTAGGCTATGCAGAAATACCAAATGTTCTACTTAACTATAAATATTTCTACATTTTATTTTACATGCGATGCTCTAAGAACAGCCCATTTGTATTTACCAATGCACTGACTCGGTGCTTAAATGTCCTTGATGGGGCAAGAAGCAGCCCGCCTCTTATTAGAGAGATACTTGCAAATATAGCAAGAAATAAAGAGCTAGTTGGGCCCGTTATGAAAATACTGACATCAGAAGATACGCTTCGAAAGCATGGAAAACAAAAGCTTCTGCAGATGGTGTTGGCGATTTGGACTGCAATTCCTGAGATGGCAGCACCGCAAAAAGTGCTGACATATCTTTCTGCGCTGGATAATACACCGCTGGCAAGAATCCTTCTATTAAAAACTGCTTTGTCATTGCTAAAAATAAGAGAAACCGGCTCTGAGCTAGATATGCTACGGCTATTTGATATTTTAGAGTCTCTTTGGAAGAAGCATGGCACAGAGGCAGACTATTTGATACTTTCTATTTTTATTGAAATGCTAGATGCCCATCCAGAAATGAAGCCAAGAGCACATCATCTTATGACAAATCAACCCGCTAGCATGGCAGTTGCTCTAATTCCTAAGATGATATTTCTTTGTCTACAAATAGAAATGCCATACACTATTCCTTCACATATTTTCTCGGCTAATAATATGTCGGCGTACATTCGGGTGCTAGATGCGATTTTAGTAGTATGTGCAGCATATCCGAAAGAAAAGGTATTTTCAATGTTTCCAGATCTAACCAATACTATAAAAACGCAGATATCTAATTTTATTAACAAAGAGGTGCACTGGATTGAATACAACATGAAGCACGATAGAAAGACACCCTTTACACACAGTATGACTATTCAAAAAATAAAAGATGTACTGTCCTCACCAGAAGACCCCAAAACAGTTGTACAAACACTTAAAACATTACTGAATATTTCTTAAGACATGCCTGCATTAGAATGATTTAAGTGGCCTAAGCACTAGCTTATTAATATAAGACAAAATATAGAAATAGCTCAGAATTAAACAGAATTAGAAATAACTCGAAAGAAAGTAATAAAAGCTATGGGAGGATATTCATGCATGGAATAACTAAACAACAGCTATTTTGGGATGATTTCGGCTTTTTATTTTCAGTTATATTGGGTTATGCTGCGAGTGGGCGGGTTGTGTCTTTTTGTACTTTGCATTTTATTTTATGTGCTATGGAGTTAGAGAAAACAAGTGAGAAGAACCCGCATCTGATACAAATATTAAGAAAGGGCCTGCCGGATAAACTTTCTTCTAATATGGAAATAGAGATAAGATTCGGGACTTTGATGGACAAGGCAACACAGAAAAGGCTTAGCATTAAAATGCTACATCCGTGCATTATGGAAAGGTCTGACACTTTATGGTTTGAAGCCAGTGTGACAGAGAATGATTTTACCCAGATGAAAAAGTATTTTTCTACCATGTTCAAAGACTCTGAGGAAAAGTTAATAATTGACACTCTTTTAAAGGGCATTCGGCGATCTGAAGTTAGAGAGATTAATGGTGAGTCTGTGCGTGTAGATCCTGTTATAATCAAAAAGAAGAAGCTGTTCTTTTTGGATATTTTCTGTCCTTTTAGTAAATACGACATGCGAATTAGTGTGTGTGAAGAGATAGTGCAGAAAGATACTTTTGGCATGCAGCAAGTACAAGGAAATATTCGAGAAAAAAAAAGAACTACATACACCCATCCACTATTTGTAGTAGATGTAACAGAGGTAAATTCAGGGAAAGAAAGTGCAGATATAAAATATTTTACACCATCATATGAGATAGAGATTGAGGCAAACAACAAGACATACGAGAAAGATGTCTTTATAAATATCGTAAATAATTCAATAGACGCTATTAGGCAGGCTTTAAAGCACAGATAGTGGAAATACATGACAGATAGTTAAGGAAAAGAAAATAAAAGCGTACACTATTATTTTTATTGTTCTATTGTGGTTGAAATATTTTAGGGGAGTTCTCGAGTAGTAGTTGAATTTATTTAATATAAGTAGTTATAAATAATTTTATGGAGACGACTGTGCCAGACAAACTTAATAAGAAAGATCAGCGAGAATATGTTATAAATCTTATAGCGCATGTAAATCACGGAAAGACAACTGTTATGGACAATGTACTGGAGTATTTAGGGGTTATAAGCAAAAGCATGGCAGGGGAAGCAAGACTGCTGGACTCTAGAAAGGATGAGCTTGAGAGAGAAATGACAATGAAATTATCGCCAGTAAGCTTATTTGTGGGGGGAGCAAAAATAACTTTTTTAGACACGCCAGGCCACTTAGAGTTCAAGTCATTAACAGAATCAACTTTTATTATTTCTGACATATCTTTGGTAATTGTAGATGTAATGAAGGGGGTAACAGAAAGGCTTCGGCAGCTAGTAAGGAATTCATCGGATAACCGGTGCGCGCCGTTGATCCTAATCAACAAGATAGACTCTCTTTTTAAGCTAGGGTCATCAGGGGATGAAATAGAGCACAGAGTAAGTACGATAATACAGAACTTAAGAGAGGTAGTGTCTGTGCCAATTGACTGGGACTTAGGAAACATAATAATAGGAAGTGCAAAGGACAACTGGAGTATAGGATACAGGTCTATTGCAAACCGAATAGTTGGAAAAGATGTAGGCAAACTGACTATGAAGAAGGCACTGCGGATAGTTCGTACGGTATATGCGCAGAGATCCGCTGAGCTGTTAAAGCTATCTGAGAGGGTTAAAAGAAAAGTAAATCCAGGCCTTAAAGATAGAATACAGCCCAAGGACATTGTATCCCATGAGTTTGGCTTTTTTTCTGCTTTGCATGCATCAATTGTCTCTATACAGCCTGCAGACTTAGTAGGAGAAGATATATCAGCAAATGAAACTAGCTTAGCAGAGAGTGATGTATACAGCATGTATAATCAAATATATCATAAAGAAAGCACAAAATGGATAAGCTCAGGCAGAAGCACGGTTTTAGCTGTGATCTGCTCGAATACACTTGTGGAGGGAACTATAACCGCAATAGGACGAACTCTTCACGGGCAATCTTTATCAGTAGGAGACTCTGTGATGGTAGTTGAGAGCACAGGGATATCAGAGTGTAAGATAGAAAACCTTATATATTTTACAAAAACATTTGATAATATAGAAGTGGCAGAGGGGCTTGTAGGGATTCAGGGCCTGGGCTGTAAGAAGAAAGGTATAATATGTGCAAGCGGGGGAGATCCGGAAGAAGCCAAGAAGCAATTAAACCAGTTGAAGTGGCCTATTTTTACTCCGTTATTTACCGATGTAATTACACCTGCAGCAGAGTGCTATTCTTCTGTGATAGAAAGGCTAACTCGTCTATCACGATGCGAGCCAGGCCTTTTTCTAAGCGCCAAGCAGGGAAAGATTATTGTACGCAGTGATGGTGTGCTACAGATGGACAAGATAAAAACTGATCTAGAAGGCCTGAATTTCACTACAGAGGATCAGTCTGAGGTATATCAAGAAACTGTTACTAAGGGATATGGAGTTGTTAAAACCCAAGCAGACAATGAGCACAAAAACTATGCAATATATTTAAGCTGTGCAGAGGACAGCTTAGAAGAAGAAATGGAGAGGAATGGGTATAGAAGACTTTTTGGCCGAGAATGCTATGTTAAGTATCCAGAAAATGCACCACATATGTTAAAAATGAGCATTTCAGCACTTCTTCAGAACGGGCCTTTTCTTCAAGAGCAGTGCAACAAAATCGCAGTAGAGGCGGTGCCTACTGAGGATTTACCCACTGGCACTCTTTCCCAGATATATTTAGAGTCTAACCCCAGGCTGCTTACAAATCACACAATACTATATGTATCTGTTCCGTCAGTTTATGCGAAAGCCACGAATACAACTCTAGTGAAATGTGCCAGCCATATTCTTTCCACTAATGTAGAGGAGTCTACAATATGTTTTGAAGTTCGAATACCAGTCGCTGAGATAAAGCAGCTGACGAATGTTCTTAGGACACAGACGAAGGGTGAGGCAGATATTCTTCCCACCCAGACGCTTTACTACACAACACCAGATAAGATAGAGCACGAGCAGGCGCTCACACTAGCACTTAGAGAAAGAAAGGGTTTATTCAGAAAAGAGAGAATAGAGTAATACAACAAGAATAAAATATCGAATTAAAAATATCCAACCATTCAAACAAAACATACTTGCACACATAATCAGGGCCAGAAAGAATGATTATTATACAATATTTACATAGAATTTCTATACAAACTAGAGCTTCTTGAATAATTGAAAATAACCGCTAGCAAAGCTTTTCTTTTCTAAATATTTAATTAAGAGTTTTAAAATTTTAAGTCATATGGCACGGAATACTAAAGGAAATAAAAAAAATGCTGGCGGAACACCAAGAGACTGGCCGCAAATGAGATTCGGTAAAAGAGAGAACAAAGAAGACCCATCGAACTTTATAAAGCTAGGAGAGTTTTCCCATACCGTAAAGAACACAAATATGATTGTAATAAAGCTAACAGAAGACATTATTCCATACTTTAATGCAGGGATATATGGAGAGGGCGACAGGAAGATAGCAGACATTCACGAAATATTTGGAAAGTTTGACAATCATGTATACGCAAGCATTGTTATTGATGGAAAGTTAGACATATCTAATTACAAGGCAGGATCAGTTTTCCGGGCAGATAAATTTAAATGTCTTTCCTTTGACAGAGTGAAGGGGGCAAACACACACACTCCTAAAGCAGCTGCTCCAAAGAAACCCACAAACTTACCACAACAGTTCAACAGAGGAAGAAGCTCAAAGTTCAGAACAAATACACAGAATGATAGAGTTCGGCAGTATGCAGAGTCACAAATAAGACAAAACAAACGAGATGCAAGAGATCCAAGAAAGAGAGAGGAGTTTGCAAGAAAAACATTTGAGAAGAGAGGAGGTGAAGTTCAAAGAAACAAGAGAACAACATTCACATACGATGATGAATAAACTACTATTATATTTATTTTCTGTGCGAATCCACACTCATCTGAAGTTTTAATAACTAAACTGTACAGACTGTATTTATAGAAAAATTTATAGAATGTTAGAGTAGGAAATACAAAGAGCCGAAATAATCCAAATTTTCTCTCTCTAATAATTAAATAAGAATTTTAAAATATCCCAGATAAGTGGCAAACATTCTGAAAATACTGTTTAAATTATTTAAAGGATAACATAAGGACATTCCAATTAAAAATTTTATGAATAAAGAGACAGTTCTGGTATTCGCGCTAGGAATGATTTTCTATCACGGGATATGCAGTTCCACAAAAGAAAAGGGAAAGAAAGTAGCAAGCATTCTTGCATTAGTACTGTTTTTTCACAAAGCAGTTTTTAATATGCACATAAGAGAGTTTCTTCATAAAATAGGGAATAGCAAAAGTGCTTCATTAAGTGGGGTTGTTCTATTTGTGTGTATTCTTGCTGTTATGGAGTCTATTATTATGTATGCAGTCCAGGGATTCTTTCCAGGCACAATGATTTATATTATAGAGCGGATGGGCGGATGTGTAGTTCTTATTTCACTCCTGTTTATTTTTTCTTCTCTATGGATTCTTTCCAAGAACGATATCACAGAGTGTATTTTTATTGATCAGGGAGTGTATGCATATATAAGGCACCCATACTATTTAGGGCTATTTTTGCTATATATGGGCATATGTTTTATGCTTGTCAGTGTATGCAGTGTGATTATTGCTATATTTATACTGAAAGACCGGGTTATAGAGTATATTTTAGAAGAGGAGAGCCTTTTGATTGAAAAGCATAAAAGCTATATAAAATATAAAGAAAGAGTATACAGCGGAATTCCAACCAGAATATTAAGCAAGATAAAGTCCACAGACTCTTTTGTTTCAACATTTACACTAATAAAATAAGTGATACTCTGTTTTAAAAGAGCGCAGTACACATTTAGAAATAATAATAGCAAATGCAGTATAGAGTAGATACTTTTCATAAATTATCAGTTAGATATATAACAAATATATTATACAACATCAAGCTTTTTGTACACACAGAAAGAATAACCAATTTAATTTTTAATGGATGCTTTGTTTCTAGCTATAGTTTTAGTTAAAATAAAGACAATGTGCTAGAAATTCCATAGGAAATAAATTCTAAAAAATTTTAATTAAGAAAATGCGGCAAATGATCATATATAATATGCTTAAGGTTATGCTTATGTGCTCTCTTGTGATTGCAGTTTATGCCACATCGGCAATAAATCATAATCCAGAGGTGGATGCACCCCAGGAAATGTCTAAGGAAGGAGCTGCTGAGTATGAACAGGCAGTAAAACAAACCAAGTTCTATAAGAAAATGAAAGGAATAACTGATGAAATAGACAGAACAATAGAAAGGGCCAGAAAGTATTTAGCAAGTGGAGACACGAATATGTTGAGCCAGGAGAATAGTAACTACCAAGACTTTTTAGAACAGAACAATCTTACCCCAGTACAGGATGCATACTTAAGTCAAGTTTATGTATATAGTGGGGATTTATATGATCTATTAAGTATTCCAAAAATTGCAGAAAATATTGAGGATAAGGTGCACAGAAAAATTGTTATTAAAAGAGCATTAAATATTGCTGAATATGACATGAGAGAATGTGAAATATGCATGAGTGTAAACCATCCAAATGTTTTGCAAACATACTTTGTATATGAGGCTATGCCTGAGTCCTACCAAAAGGACAATCAAACAATTGTTTGGCTATTTCAAGAGTATTTAGAGAATAAAATACCAGCAATATATAATGAGGGCTCCGTGCAGGAAAAAGCACTAAAAATACAGCACAGGACAATTATTAGAGATGTTGCCCGTGGGTTATCATACTTGCATAAGAATCGAATTATTCATTTAGATGTGAAGATTCAAAACACAGTTGGAACATACTCAAAGAGTAGGGGAAGAATTATTTATAAAATAATAGACTTTGGATTCTCAAGAATACTAAACGAAGAAGAACCCTCTATCCATATAAAGAACCGGGCATTTGGGACAGACCCATTTAGATCACCGGAGGTATATCTTAAATCTATTCATGGATATTCTTCTGATGTTTGGTGCCTGGGACTGCTAGCTGCGTATGTAGGAAACATACATATTGCAAGTAACAGGTGGGCAAAGAAGAAGGGTATTTCAGTCAATATTACTGGTGAGCAGATACCAATAAATGCAGATATGGGGCATGTATACGAAAAGTTCCTTAATGGCACCATTAAAATAGCAATAGGCCCAGAATATCCTGTTATTTTGGCAGAATTTATTAAAGCATGCACTGTTAGAGACGAAAAAGAGCGCCCTACCGTGGATGAGCTGTTGGAAAATCATCCATATTTACAATCTAACAATGCTCTATATGCAGAAGAAGTCACTGGGGATGTTGAAAAATACACAATTTAACCCGAATATTTAAAATAAAAATGTGTATGGACATTGTGTTAAATTTAGCAATGCATCTGATTTTTAATGAAATATGCAAGAACTTGTATATAAAGCAAAAATTGATTGTTTAGAAAATACTCTAGTATTGTCATTTATTTATATACATAGATCATTGTGAGTCATAATAAATGATGTTTTTCATACTTGTTTATTTATTTGTGCCCAAACACAGATTAATATAAGGCATGTGGTCGATGAAAAGCATACAAAACCCTATTTTAATTAGTATTTTATGTCCATATTTGATATATTTCGCATTCTATTTAATGAAATAAGAATTAAAATAGAATTATAAATAGAGAAAGAAATAAGAAAAAACAAGAATTTAATATACAAAAGATGTAAGGAGAGAGGAGAAGAAGTAGAAATAACAATACAAAAATGCATATAAAAATATTTAAGAAGCATAGCGCGCAGTAGATAAAATGTTAAATATAACAATAAGGAGTACATGCAGTAACAACAATTATGAATTTCGGGTTATTTCTGGCTTATGTATTAGAATAAACTAGGAAAATATATTTCAGATATATTTATTAAAGGAAAAAAAATATATAGAGAATAAAGCAATTTAATTAGATACAGCTTAAAAAAATATCTAGAATTATTAATAGAAATAGAGTTAGAGAGCGCATAGCAGATGATGAAATTTATTTTTAAGCAAATATATTCTATAGTTGTTTGCATATTCATAGTGTGGTATGCAGTAACTCTCATAATATTTCTATTTACATTTTAAAGAAGCAGCAAACATTCTGACACAATGTCTTATTTGCTAGTTTGTATTATATATATTGTATATGGTGTTTATGGCAATGAAACTAATTGCACGAACTTGTAGAAGAAAAGCTTTTTTGTACATTCTGTTGCTTGGTGTTCTCAGCTCGTACTACTCATCAGACATTGAGAGTGTAGAGAATAAAATAGCCAATTTGGCTATTTACAGTGTTTTTTTAGCACCTGCATCTTGGAATAGTGTTATATTTCAGGCATATATTACTAAAAGATCACCGAAAGAGGCCATGAGCATTAGCAAACTAGTTATAGAAAACAATATAAAACAGCTTAAGAGTATGCTAAAGAAAACATCATCAAAAAAGCCATTTAAGCATTCATTAATAGATCTTTTTATTAAATACAAAGAGGTATACCTAAAAGACTTTTCAGAGCGAGACAAGCTGTTTGAAAGCAGTATAAACTCTGGGCAGGCGGGAGATATGCAAAGAAAGCAGATAGACAATTATCTGTCTCTTTTAAATAAACTAAAAAAGGGAGAAGAAAAGCTTCTTTCTAGTAGCATCAAGAAAATAATCCAAATTACTGAAGATAGGAGCACAAAGAAAGAGATTTTTGATGCGTATAATAATGTGCTTGAAAAAACACTAAACTCGATGAGTACCAACACCCCTGTAGCCAACACGCTAAAGAACACAACGCAAGAGTTTATTACTAAAACCAAGGAGCAATTGCTAGACATAAAGACAAACAAGCACAACTTTAACTTAGAAAGAGCACGATTCAATCTTGGTGGTGCTATATATACGCCAGGCCTTTTGGTGGAAATCGCAGGAAAGCTGACCACTAGCGACAAAGAGAAGTTTGTTACTGATTTGGTGCACTCTCTACTATACCCCCTAATACAGCTAAAGGAGAAAGTAAGCGGTAGCTCACCAGAATCCACAAAAGAAGAGGTTATTAAATATCTGCAGTCTGTTACAAACTCAATTGATGTATACTTTTTGAAAAAAGAAATCAGTTCATCTCAAGAGCTTAGATCTGAATCCATTTGTAAAAGAACAGAAGAAATGCTGGACAAAAAGAAGAAGTCACAGAAAATTGATAAAATACAAATTGAAAACACTAAAAGGATGGTTTCTACCTTGGAGGAAGCAAATTCTTCTCTTTTCAAAGACTTTGTTATACTAGACAGTAACATAATATCCAAATACACAGAATACATCAAAACGGGAGGAGGAGACCCTAAGCTTAAAGAAGAAATAGAACTGTTTTTTGACCTGCCATAGCCAAAAACAACTATACTTAAATAGCTCTATTAAAAACTAATATGCACTTTAACAAAAGCACTCTCGTATTTATACCCAAAGTGCATAGAAAGGTATAATAAAGAAAAATCAAGCAAGCTAGGCATATTTACTCTAGTCTATTTATATTATGCACGTTATGTAATGCCAATAGAATCTAAACTCCCTCCACAGAAATACCGAAACTCCGAAAATGCTCGAATTATAAAACATACTGCTATTTATATACATCTACACTATTCTAGCACCATAACTGCTTTGACTTATTAATATCATTTATTCCTGCTCAGATTTGTTTTTACTCTTTTTCTTCTTTTTCCCTTTTTTAATGCTGTCTTCTTCATTTACTACAGCTACTTCGCTGGACACAGGACTCTTTTCCTTTTTATTCTTACTTTTTGCCTCTTTGGTTTTTTTTGGCTTACTAGCTGGCTGTGACTCTTTTACCACCTTGGTTTCTTTTAGAAGGTCTGGACAATTGGGTCTTGCATGGCCACTTCTTCCACAAAATACACACTTCTGTGCTTTTAGAGCCTTTTCTTTTTCTTTTGGGCAGTCTGCAGCTTTGTGCTGCTTACTTTCGCATACATTGCATTTCATATTTCCCTTTTTAAGCGGGCATAGTGGCTCTGTGTGCCCGTACCTTTTACATAATTTACAGAAATATCTTGGGCAGTCGCTCTTTTTGTGGTCTGTTCTCTTGCAAACATGGCACCCTGGAGGCGGTCTATTGCACTCTCTTGCCAAATGCCCGGTCTGGTTGCATCTATAGCATGTTGTAGTGGACTGGAAGTATCTATTGCACTCAATTGGCTGGAGCTTTTTCAGATGGTCTATTTTGTAGACCTCTGATCGCCCAAAATGAATGAGAGAATATATCTCATTTTCAATTTCCTCACAAATAGAGTCATTCTCTGAAAGATTGTTTATTTCATCGCACAGCGCAGGATCTGCTATCTCCTCCAAGGCAATAATCGAGTCATGGGAAAATTTAAGCATGCAAATTTTTCAGAAAGAGTTATTCTTATGCTTGGCGTAAATATTATATCCAAGCAGTTTTCAGATGCAATTATGAAGTGGGAGCCAATTACAGAAATGATTGAAGAAGGCCTTGACCCAGAAGAGATAGAATGCATTTCAGTATCTATATCAGATACCCTTTCTGAATTTGGGCGAATAAATAAAACAGACCAAATAGTGCTCGACTTAGAGGATTTTCTGTATGATGTATTTGAAGAGTACGGAGTATGTGTGTCCGATGATCTTCTGAGTGAGTTAGTAGAAATTGTGCTAAAAACACACAACAGCAAAACTAGAACCAAAGAATAAATAGAACTAAATAAAAGAATCTTTATAGATATAGATATTACTAAAATGAATTAAAAATTATCACAGGCATCCATACAAAAAACAATTTGTTCTTTTGTTAGTCTCTGAACGATATCAGATTCTACAAACAAGGCACCTGGCGTAAGAACTCCTTTTTTATCCCGCAGAGACTCTTGGTTGCTCAAAATGGTCTCTGCAGATACTAGAAGAGCAATTGGGGTGGTTATGTAGCCAGGGTCTGGCCCAGAAACTACTGTTTTATACGTTACATTATTATTGTTTTTATCAACGCCTTGCGTGAATATCTGTGTTTTAAACCCGGAGCATAGAATTTCCTGCACGGTTGGGCCTTCTGTCCGCACAGCACCGCAGCTCAGAATATCTATGTAGTCATAAGCAATTGACCGCAATGCCCCCGGCAGAAGGTAAATAATACCAATAAGAACAGAAAGAAACACAAGATAAATCATCCCAATAAATGAACCAACCGCGATGTAGCAGTGGCACATTGGATATATCCCTCCAAGAAGACTGCTAGTCTTTCTAAGAACATAGGAATCAGATCCTGGGAAGATTGCTGCATACATATTTATCTCTGAGCAAAAGAATGGCATTTTCTTTACTTTTGGTCTTTTGCTTACCAAGTTTTCTTTTTTTTCTTCCCTACTTGCCAGTTCCTTTCTTGGTTTATTACTATTATTTCCTCGCTTTTTAAGGTTGTCTAGACTTGTTATAATTGTTTTGAATGTTCCTAGGTTGATTCTGCTATTTACCAAATGCATATAGGATTCCATGCTATTTGCTCGGCCATCTCTCTTCTTTATCTCTTGCATAGTATGTACAACTCCTATGTCCAGAGGAAGAGAGTCAAACCCGCACGCATGCGCAATAATCACGCCCTCACTCTGTGCTTTCTCTCCAAACATCTTCATACTCTCTTCTATAAACCCAGGCTCTCCGGTGCAGTCAACATAGTGGGAGTGTGCTCTAATCGCAGCCTCCACTATACCTAGTCCGGTTATTGCAAATGGCCCTATACAGTTTATAATTACTCGGTACTCCTCAAATATTTTTGCTAACTTTCCTATGTTATCCACACCAGTTATGTGCGTAGATACCCGAGAAAGCGCATCCGAGTTTGCCTTTTTCACAGAGATGTCATGAAATGTTCTTTCTAGCTTTTCTTTGCTCCTACAAGTCACACCAACAGATAATCCGGATCTATGCTCTAATATGTACTCAAGTAGCTTCTGTGCTGTAAATCCATTCACACCACAAATTAGCACATCCTTTCTTTCCTTCTCTTCTGTCATAGATCTTTTCAAATAAATAATTAATTAATATCTTTAATTAATTCGAATTTCCTGTTGGTGTGCCATTTCTTCTTTTATATTCCTATTTTCTATTTAGATTATTAAACTTGTTTCTCTCCTGCTCTCTGGTGGTAAATGGAGTGTTTCCCATAGATCCACAAAAAGTCATTAGAATGTAATTGATTATAAGAAAGGAGAAATAAATACTTCTTCTTTTTCTTCTTTTTCCAGTTCCCATCCGTCAGAAACCAATAATCTCACTTCCTCGTCTGAAATAGGAGCGTGCGAAAATTGACAGTTCTTTCTTCTACAGTTTTTCTTTATGTGGAATAACTTGCACGGGAACTTTGACAGATCATGTGAAAAAGTGCAATTGCTGCCTCGTATACATGCATTTTTTACAAAATATTTGCACAAGTGTTTCTTCTCTGGCTTGTATGGCATGCTTTTCATCATTATATTCTCGTCGCTGCTGTCTTTTGCGCCGCTTGTTTTTACTCTTTTGTTTCTTGCTATTTCTCTAGGTTCTCTGAAGCGAGGTACTGATAATCTTGGAAGCCGTGGCAGTTCTATAATCGCCATTTAAATTTAATTTTTATTCGCTTGTATAAATAATATATTGACAAATTAGCTTTCTTGAAAATAAAGGGCTCACAAATAATTTTTATATGGAAAAATCTAGTAGAGCAGGAGGAGAAGGCGATATGGCTATTTCTATAAGAAGAATTTCACTAAAATTATTAGGAGCCAGGGTATTTATTGCTTTAGTAATTCTTGGTGTGGCTCAGTCTTTGGATATAAAAAAGACATTGGAAGACAGCAAAGAGACTGTAAGCAGACTCTTATGCATAGAAAACAAAACTGACGCAGAAAGAATTGTTTGTGCAGAGAGTAACAAGATAGATGTGTCAGAGTTAGGAGGAAATGCTACTCTTTCTGAGGCTGAAGAAAGCGGAGAAGAAAAGAAGGCAGAAACAGAGAAGAAACTGGCCATATGCAAGAGCAGTTTAGAAAAAGCAGATGAACTACTGAGAAGGCAGGAGTACTTAAGTGCTTTGAACTACTTTAATATTGCACAGGGGGAGTATATTCTGTCTGGAGTAAGCGATGAGTCTTCTTCTATTCTTAAAGAAATACAGGATGGGAAGTACAAAACACTTCTCAAACTGGGAAGATTTGAAGAGATAATTGATGAACTAAGGAGCAGTGTAGATGAGGATGATGTTAAATTGGTGCAGAAAGTATCTGGATATATTGCGCTGAATATTAACTCACCTGAGGATGAGCTGAATCATGCGCTATTAGAATGTCCACATTCTTCTACTTTGCTAGTTCTTAGGATAGAGCAGAGAATACGCCACAAGATCTACAATCTAGCTCTTTTAGATGCAGAGGCACTTTCTGAGATAGACGGGCAAAAAGAGAGAGGAGAACTGCTGATGATGCAGTGCTACTTTTTGATGGGGAAATCTGGGAAAGGCCTGTCTATACTAGAAACCATGTCGCACCTTACTACTCTTTATGAAAAGGCTAGCTTCATTATGCAGAAGTACAGTAATCTAAACAAAAACAACTACCGATCTACACAGCACAATTACATGGTATGGAAGAACTTTGTAGATAGAGATTTAGTATTGGCAAAGCTGATTGACTCGCGGTTTGTTCCCACAATCTTTACGTACACCAAGATACAGGGACTGGAAGTTCTTGTTCGAATGGGAGTGGAGTTAAAGCATCCAACAGAGCAAATACTTGCACACTCTAAACAAATTCTTGTAGAGGGCAGTAAAGGCGCGATCAAGACCCAGGATGACTGGAAGAGGCATATAATTCTGATGATTAATCTGGGCAGTTTCTCCGATGCTTTTGATATTATTAAGATAAATATGACAGAAGGCACTCCTGCGTACGATGAGGTAAAGGAGCTATACAATCAGAAGATAAAAATAGCAAGAGAAAAGAAGGCAAAGATAGACGAGATTAAAAGAAAAAAGAAGGAAGAGGCTGACCAGAAAGCAATAGACGATGCAATCAAGAAAGAAAAGTCTCGTTCAGAGAGGAGAATCCGAGTGGTTAAATCTAAAAGAGGAAGAATTGTTGATGCAAATGGATTCTACAAATTCCTTGGTCTAAAGCCTGGATCTTCAGCAAAGGAGGTAATGAGTGCGTACAGAAAAATAAGCAAAAAGGCAAACATCTCCTTAAGAAAGAATAGAGGTAACCCGGAAGAGAGTAAAAAGGCCAATGATTTAATTGTAAGAGCAAACAAAGCAAAAGATGTACTTTCAAACAAAATAAAGAAGGAAGAATATGACACAGGCTATTACATGACAGATAAAGAGAGAGATACATGGGGGTACAATGACGATGCAATGGATCAGTACGAAGAAAATAACGGTTCATACGGAGGTGGAAACCATGGCGCCGATTTATTCGAAATATTAATGAATGGCGGCGGCTTTGGCGGAGGCTTCGGTGGAGGCTTTGGCGGCGGATTCGGCGGTGAAAGCTTTGGCGGCGGCTTTGGAAGAGGCGGCACCCGCAGAGTAGTTTACTATATGTAATCAAGTTGCCAATAGATTTGGTTCACTAATAAATAGTTTTATGTGATTCTTTAAATATGTGGAAATTCACTTTTTGTTTCTGTATACTGTTCTACTTGATTTTTGCATGATCTGTAAAATCCCTGTTGCTTTTATTATAAGCGCTGCCTCTGCCTTTACAATATTATGTGTAAACTCAAATAAATCTTGAAATAGTAATTGCACTTTAAATTTACTTATACTTTATTCTCTAATTGCTCTTTCCTACTGTATAATACGTATTGTCGCCGTATGAGAACTCTTCTGCCTTGTCTGGTGTGGGCATCAGATCTATAGAACATATTGATATACCTTTACACATCATACTTGTTGGTGGCTGTAAAGTAAGATCTTTTAAGTCTGGCAGCTCATTCTCTGAGTTAAAGAAAGAAACCATCCTCCCATTCTCTAAAACTAAATTCAGCAGCTGGTCATATCCTAATAGGCAGCCAGTCACCTCTATGCCACCAAAAAAGCATATTCTTATATCTTTCCCCAGATATTTCTCTAGGTCAAAGACTTGGTCTCTTTTACTTGTCTTCTCGTCTTCTTGCATATTTTTTTAGTTGGCATGTCTCTTATTTCTAGAAATGTCCTGCTTAAACTATCCTACAACGGGCAACAATACCACGGATTTGCATACCAGCCAGGGCTACCAACAGTAGAGCACCATCTATTTCTGAGCCTTATCAAGAATAAGTTTGTAGAAATAAATAATGGGCTACCTATTCAGCCAAGCACATTTGTATGGCCAAAGGAAATACTTGCCTCAATTGCACTAATGAAGTATTATAAATGTGGTAGAACAGATGCAGGCGTGTCTGCTGCAGCTCAGTTTATATCAATACACCTTCCATCCAATACTGAGAAGGACTACCCATACGATATAATGATCAACCAGCATCTTCCAAATGATATAAGAGTGCTTGGATGGATGTTTGTGGACAAAGAATTCAGCGCAAGGTTTACGTGTATTTCTAGAGAGTATGAATACTATTTCTCTAAAAGGCCAGCAAGCATCCTAAACATAGAAACAATGAAAGATGCATCTAAAAAGCTACTTGGTACACACTGGTTTGGAAGACTTTGTAAACAGGAGAAGGAGTCGTCAAAACAAAAAAGGCTTGAAAAAAAGCAGAAACTATCCCCTGATGAAGTAACGGCAGAAGAGTCTGTTCGTACCGTAGATTTAATTAGTTTTGAAAAAGTTTGCACCGATGAAATAACAGGGGTGGAAGTGTACCTCATGAGAATTAGGGCCAGGTCATTTTTGCATAATCAAGTCAGAAAGATTTTCTCTTTATTATTTATGGTAGGCTCAGGGTCTGCTATAGAAATAGAGAATATCTTAAATAAAAATGAAGTACAAAAACATGACATAAAACTAGCCGAGCCTGCTCCTCTAGTTCTTTCTAGATGTGTGTTTTCTAATACAGATTTAAGCCATTTAAAGTCTTCTCAGGCAAAGAACCACCCGCATATAAAAATATGTGAAGATGTTCTTGTTAGGTCCAAGGTAAATGAAAGAATTACAAAGGAATTCTTTTTATAGCCTGATATAACCTGCAATTAAATTTATTCCTGTTTGGTCTATGCTATGGCAGTTTTTTGTCCTTTATAGAGTGCTTGCTTTTCTTTAATAAATCTTGTTTAATTTGCTTTTCTAGAAATCTTGTGGCCTTCTTTGCTGTTTTCAGGAGAGGGCTGTCCGTGCGGCGAAATAATGCCTTTCTACTCTTCCATATAGCGTGCTGTTCTTTAAGTGATGGAGATTTCTTTTTTGCTTCAATACTTATACCCATTTAATATTTTTCTATTTTTATAATGCGTTCTATTTAAAATAATAGTTTAATGCATTTAATATTCTATCTTTACACATATGAAGTAATGCAATAATAATTCTAATTATGGATCTCAGATTGGATTTAATTGTATTTGTTTTTTTGCTATTTATGATTATGTACTGGTTAATACAATGTAGAACAATCTATATTAATGGAGGATTCTACGCTATAAATATGTATTTTGTTTGAACTTCAAATTGTTATGTATTATTGTCTTTTTATTCCATGTAGTATATAAATATTCTTAATTTTAAAATAAATATGTATATAATTTACTTATAGGGCAATGGCATATGAAGAGGTTTATTCTAAAATTACAAACAATTTATTATAAAAATAATCTAATGTAGTTAAGAGTATACACTGATAAATAACAGCAAATACATAAATTGAAAGTTTAGTGGCACTTTATATACATTTCGTATTTTAAGTTCTATTTTTATTAGAAGCACCCATTTCTCTGTTGGTAATGCATGTTTACACATGTAAATTAGTAAAAATCTGGATTGAATAAAATTTAAATATAACATACACTATGTATTAGGTAACAGAAAAGAAATAATTGGCGACAATAGATGTGGCAAAGCTGAAAGTATTCTTGAATAACTCAAATAATACTTAACTAACATGAAATATAACAATTTTTATTAAAAGATACTTGCTATTTATTAATTTTAGATTATTGTTTTATAGTAGTAATATACGCTAAAATATCTGAAGTACTAGGCTCTTCTATTATAGGTCTGTCTGGATCGTAAAGAACATCATCTTCTGTGTTTTGTGAAATAAAATCAGCCTCTTTTGTGATTTGCACGGTGTCATAAAACCTTTGAAGATGCTTATTATATCCGGATATTTCATCTGTAAGTGTGATAAGCAGCTGTTTAATGTTGTTTAGTGCAGGAGTGTCACTATCTATGCACTTTTTCCTAAAACTATGAGATATGCAAATAATGCTTTGAATATGAGAAAGTTGGTGTACTGTTTTTAGAATTAGCTCACTTAATACATATTGTACGTATTCCTCTTCATACCTTCCCCCTACAGTGTTTCTAAGCTTTGAACTTCTCTTTTTCTTCTTTGAATTCCCTGCATTGCTGGATAAAAATGTATTTGTAATGAAGGAGCGGGTGTAAACAGTTTCACAGTCATCGTCTGCATACATTCCATTAATTATTTCTTCTCTTTCTCTATCCTTTCTCTCACGCACAGACATTAGTCTCTCTTTGTTTTGAGTGTACTGTTCTAGTGTATTCTGTATACTTTCAGAGTACGCTCTTACTTTCTGTAATATATTCTCTAGAACATCTGCTGTTTGGACATAAGAATCATCTGAAATGTATTCATTGACTCTTTTATACTCTTCAATTCCTACAAGGTATTTAAGTCCTTTAGGAACTGATCCCAATTCTAAATTTAGCTCTGCCGCTGAAAGAATGTTTTTCTGTGACAGAAGAATATCTTCCATTCTCTGCATGTTACTTGGAGTCTGATTGCTTTTGTCTGAGAAGAACTCTCTCCACAGGCCTAGCTTCATTCTTAAGCTACACACTTTGTCTTTTGCTGCATTTCCAGCGCGTAAATAACAATTTAGTGCTTCTTTGTGATCGCCCTCTCTCTCTAAAGAATCGCCAGATATAAGAAGAAGTGACTGGATTGTGTTAATAAATACTTCAGAACACATTTCTTCTTCTGTGCACTCTCCTCTGCATAGTTCATTAATGTCTAAAAGATATAGATAAAAATCACGTATGCACTCCTTTTCAATGCTTAGCTTAAGATCGGTAATAGAAAATACACACTCCTTATTTGCATTCTCTTTTCTTAAAATATATTGTTTTACCATATAGAGAGTCTGCTTCTTCTTATCCTTTGCCACTTTTGCTATTTTAAGCCTTCTTTCAATCTCTTCGCTAATACAGAATGGGTTTATCCTGCCTGACTGGCCAACTAGTAGAATATCATTAGTTTCATCGTGTGGTGTATCGGTGGCGTGCATTATAATGTAGCATAGAGTGTATGCATACACATTCAAAGCAGATTGAAGCAAAACACTCGGCGAAATAACTCCAATGCACTTCTTTATAATTCGCTCTGGAATTGCATACTGGTCTATGCTAAAGAACGATTTGGGCGAGATGGTTTCTTTGTAGGTAAACTTCTCTGCCAGAATGACAATAAGTTCTGGCCTGCAGAAGAATAAATATATCTCCACTGCAATATTACACCATGAGTAAATAGTATTGATTGTCTTAGTATCATTTACATAATTTGGCTGGCCAGTCTCATTACTATGTGCATTTAAACAAAGAATACAATCTATCTGCGTAATGGAATATTTTTCTATTTGGTCTAATATAGGCCTGGCTCTCTCTCTATCCTCATTGAATAGCAATTTAACTATCTCAAAAAGAGTCTGTGTTTCTATGCGGTTTGAAAGAATACTTGCAGAAATAGCATTCAAGTACTTGGATATTGACAAACCATGTTTCTTGGCAAGACCAACTGCGTTGGGTAGTTCTTCAGATAAAACCAGCTTATCTATCTTATTCTCTAGCATAAAGCCTAGATAGAATGTTTCTAACATTCCATATACATCTACCATTATAATAGATATTTCAGAAGCAAAAACTATTCTGCTGTCTTTTCCTGTTCGAGCTATTCTTGTTTGCACTAGTTCTAGCGCATTGCTTCTAGATAGCCCCAGAGATATTTTGTATATTTCTGTCCAGGCCTGGGCCTTTACAGATATGAGTATGTATTGCTGGTCTGTGATAACAGGTAGGATTGATGAAACATTTTCTATAATCTGCGATATAGAGCTATCGCATTGAATATGAAGAGATTGGCGCTCGCTATTAAGAGTAAGCACCGCTTTATAGCCACATAAGTCAATTTCATGCCCATCCACAATACTTGGTATTTCTGTAGTGTATTCAGATTTCTTAGCTGAGCATTGTATGCTTAGTTCTTTAACTCTTTCTTCCATTGGGATTTTCTTTTCTGTTCTATCTGCCAGTGTAGCTTGATTTTCTATTTCGGTTGCTGTATTTGCTTCTCCTTCTCCAGCCACTCTGCTGTATATTTTTCCATTTACTTGATAGGTTATTTTTCCATTGTATAGTGCGTGTAAGTTGTTTGGCACTCCTTCAAGCTTTATCTCCCTACTATACATAGGCGGAGGAATTGGACACTTATATAAATTGTACATAATCAGCCTAGCACCATCAATGTCTATCACGTCACGGCCGGTTCTATTAACACACGTGCTCTGTTTTATTGTTACAATATGCTCTGTTAGGACTAGCTTTATTTGGTGGCTAGGCATGATTATCATGTCTTTTATTGCACCGGGCAGCACAGAAGTATTCCTGTCTGTTGTGCATACACTAGCTATATTCTGGTTGGCCTTTAGGTAGAGACAGTTGTTTTTAATATAGTATACTTTTAAGTATAACTCACAGCCTTCTCTGTTGACAATGTACATATAATCATCTTTTGTTCTTATACACACAATGTCATTGCCTTCTATGTTCTCCTCTTTTCGATCGCACTCTCTAAGATGGAATAGCTCCTTGTATTTAAGCCCATTCCTTTCTAAAATATGTATTGAGTTGTTATCTGTCACTGCATATATGAGTGAAAATCTGTTGTGCCAGGTGGCTAGCTTATATGATGATCTTTTCTCAAACACAACACTATTCTTTTCCAAAATGTCCTGCACCTCTATGTTCTGATCATTAGAAACAGAAACTCTTTTCATACTGTCTACATACGCACTTTCATTGAGCAGGTATTTCTTTGTCTGCATAAGCCGGCTGTTCATAATTCTATTACAAACAGTAATTGTGTCTGCAATTGGCTCTAGATTATACGCGTATATACTTAATATCGAGGCAGCCATCACCAATATATACTTTCCGTCAGATGACCATTCTGCATGCACGGTTTCCTTCAACGGGCTTTCCTGTACAAGTTTTTTTAGCTCATCGCTGTACTCTTCCGTTCTGACCATGTTAAAGTGCCTGTCAAGTAGAACTATTTCATTTTCTGTAAGTATAATGACACTCCCGCTGGTTTGGTTAAAAAATGTATTTAGAATATGCACGTCCATATCCCCAACGCACTCCCATTTATATCCGTTCTTTTTTTCTGCCCAAAATATATGCCCAGATTTTGCAGCTACTTTAAAGACCGCTCCTTTCTCTTCAGTATAAAATGCAACTGGAGTAATCCCTTCTTCAATTCTTCCTGTCATCTCTACAGATGTTTCTTCATTATATACAATTCCATTGCTTAAAACAAAACCATTTGAAATCAGTGGGTCTTTATATCTGTCTGTTTTTGCATGGTGCAGTACAATATTCTCCATAAAATTTTTCTCTCCAGTAACAGTCTTATAACAGCATGCTAAGAATCTCTTAATTATCAAGCAATAAAATATAAAATTTAATGCACCGCCAAATTACTCTTTCATAGGGATACTGCCCAATTTCTGTAGTATTTTATAATTTCGGGTTATTTCTTGTTATATACTTAAATAAATCCATTAACTAACAAGAAATTTAAATATCAGAAATGCAATTGGCCACAGATGCTTTAGTATACAACCCAAATCAACTCTAAAATTATAAAATAGGATAAATAAAGTGTATGCTGCGAAATTTACTGATAAATTATTTAAAATGGTTTTTAGTTATTTTCATTTTTAGTACACTGTAACTCGGTAATATTCCAAAATAAAATTTGTAATTTTAAGCTATTTCGGGATATTCATAGTATTATACTGTTTTAACATGAATATAGTATGTCTATTGTCTTTATATTTAGTGTTATTATATAACTGAAGATTTCGGAATTATCCTCTTCTTCTACCTGTGTACTTTGATGTTCTAGGAACAGCCAGGCCCTTGCTCTCTCTTTTATTTTTCTTTCTGATGATCCAATCTCGGTAGGAAAGGTCTTTGTTTGCCACTGGCTTTTTAAATGTGGAGGTTTTCTTTTTTTCTTTTATGTGCACAGAACTTCCTTTTGCTCCTGCCATCTCAAGAATAAGATAGGTTTTTCTTTTCTTTTTACTGTCTTGGTTCTCAACAAGTGTTCCTCCTGCAAATCCGTACTTTGAAGCACACTTAATAATAGACTCCATCTGCTTCTCTGACTCTGGGTAGTACTGCAGAACAGCCATCCCTTTTGTTTTTAATACATCATAAAGTGTATAGAAAAATGCATTTAAGAGTTTTTTAGAGTCTTTCTGCACAGCAAGCCACTGAAGAACACTTACGCTAATGGCATAGTCAAATGATGCACTTTTAAAGGGAAGCCCCTCTCCAATATCAACAGCTGCAAAGTCGCAATAGTCAGACGCTGGCTGTTCTGCGTACATAATCCCTTCTACCCTTTGCTTGGCTAGTACCAACATATCGGTACTTATATCAATACCAACAGTGTAATTGCTATTATCAAGAATATTCTCCGTGCTTATACCACTTCCACAGCCTATATCCAGAATAAGAGAATCTGTTGGATTTCCTAATATCTCTAAACACTTCTGGGTTAGTTTGCTTTGTATATTATTCAAACTGGTACTGCTGTTGTACTTTTCTGCTACATCATCAGTATAGTATATTTTATTTCCATAGCTCTCTGGTCTTACCATATGAATTAAAATAATAAAAAATTTACAGCCCCAACGGCTAAATATAAAGAATGCGTTAAGTACTTTATTTCCTTTCATACAGCAGTGTGCTGTATATGTAAACAAGAATGAGTTTTTGTTTGTGTTATATTTCTGTTAAATATCTAATTATTGTGTTAAGTATCCTTATAAATAAATCTTTAAAAGCTAGAAAAAGTTCGAAAGTAATAAATTATTTCATCATTGGTAAATTTACTAATTTATAAGTGTAAGCAAGTAAAACACTAAAAACTCGTCTAAATTATTATTCTAACGTTTTTATATAACAAACCGGCACTACATATATTATATAAACAGCAAAATTTAAGGATAGTTTGTGAGTTCTTATGAATATATTCCAAATATATTCTAGTAAATATCTTAGTTTAAATTGTTTTAGGTTTGCTTTTTATTGAATATATAGCTTTATTTCGTGTAATTGTACTTATTATTACAAATAAAACTAATTTTTAGTTATTTCTAGTTGTTTGTAAATAGAAAATCTTATTGTTTCTTCTGTAATATGTTTATTGTGGGAACTTAAAGCAATAAAATAAGAATAAAGGTATTTAATAATCAAAGCACAGTAAAAAAATATAATCTATGCTTTATAGCTGTAAAATACTCTGAAGTACATAACAGTAGATTATAGAACAAGTAATGGGGACAAATAGGTATTTCAAGGCGGTTATGTATAAATATTTGATTGGAGTAAGAGAAATAGTACTTATTCCTTTTATTATTATGAGTTTTTGGGATATTTATGGAGAGAATATGAGCTACTATGCAAAAATACAGATAAATATGCAGCATAGATGCATAAGCTTTGTGTTGTTAGTAGTTACACATTTATTTTACAATAGTCCAATAAATAGAAGGCAGAGAATATTTCCCGAAATTAAAAATATGAATATAAAAGGCCTTTTATCGTGTGCTGTAACTTAATGTGTTTAGTTTCCATTCATGCCCGGCAGGGAACATATGTACAACTGCCATCCCTGCTTAAAAACATCTGAAGAAGTGATAATACTCGAAAAGTCTTCAGAAATACAAAATAAATGGATACTCACATGGGAATATAGCTGCAAGGCACACAGTGTTCGGAATGGGATCTGTAAAAATCACGATATCCTCCATTCATTACGTATACATTAGGGAACCGTAAGTATGGATACGTGCTTGTAAGTCTGTCCTCGTTTCTTAAAGAAATGGCCAGCCTTGGTGCTCGGACAGAAGAGTACTCACAATACAGGATAATGATTAAAGAGGAGTTTTGCTTGCTTTCCACCATGTCATTAAAGAAGTTTGCCATCTCCTTTTGTGTTGTTATGTTAAGTGCTGTTTTTATGTGTCCTCCCAAATATTCGTACTCAAATCGGCAGTCAATAATGACCACTCCAGGAGTATGAATCATTGTGGCTACAGTTTCTGTAGAAACCCTAAGAATGCTGTCTGATGGCCCTGTCCCCATTGCAGGCAGAGCATACGTATATGCATTTATTTCAGAATTCGCGTGTGGAGAAGAGTTTGCGCCAGTGTGGGTCTCAGACTTATTAATTAGTGTGCGTCTGCTCCAGTGCTGGTTGTTCTGGTCTGTTTTGCTTCGCTGCAACCGAACCAGTTTCTTTGCTGCTCTCGATGTGTTTGTGTCCACCTCCTGAAAAATCAAAGATCTTCTTTTTTTATCAGAAAATGAGGATTTACATGGTGACTGTGTGGGTGCGTGTGAAGGCCTCTCCTTTGTCCTTCTTTTTTTCTGCGAGGTTCCAAACTTGAGAGAGCCCTTCTTAGTCTCTGCAGGCAGAATGCAAACTTCAGTATTAAATATTTCTTCAAAGGATGCAGGCACTTCCTCAGAGGTGTTTTTCAATTCACACGCAAAAATACCTTCATAATCCCCAGAAGAACTCAAGTCTTTTGGCGACAGGCACCTACCTTGCACAAATGTCTTTCCAATTTCTTCTATTTCTCTGTCATCTAATATAATATCTAACTCAGATTCTAAAGTACTCATGAAGGGCAGTACAAAATAAAAATATATATAGGCAAACAAGAAAGAATATTCAATCAGGCCCACTTTAAAACATATACAAAACAATCTTGCTATTTTTGAATATATTACGGTTTGTTTACTCCTGAATGTTTGAAAGGTTTACAATTAGGACAAAGCCATACGAAACAAGTCAGTTCCAAAGCGACAAACACTTCTCTGTAATGAAAATGTTTTCCCTAGACCCAATAGGGGCACTTGCAGCAGATGAATTTACTGCATGGATAATCCTCACTCTCCTTCTCTGCTTTATATTCTATTTATACTCCATTCTTAAGAAAGCCGCAAAGAAGAGGATATTCGGCCCAAAGAGAACCGGAATTGCAAAAGAGGATGTGCCTATTAATATAGAGGACACGGAATAAATAGAGGGTTCCAGTTATATTACTAGAATTTACACAATAAACCATAGAAAATCAGCCTAACCTGCTTAATAGCCCAAAACATTTCATATTATAATATTTATTATCACAACAGCAGGCGCACCCCAAAATAGATTAATCCACTATAAATATGGCATAAGTGACTATTTCTAGCTATTTGGGGACCCTGTCCTTTTATAGAGTAATTAGCCTTTTCTGTGCTTTTATAGCCAGCATGGAATTATTTTCATTTTCGTTTTATTTTTTAGTCCCTGCATGTCCAACCAAGTTATAGATGATATACAGACACTGAGAGTATTAGAGAAAAGTGAAATTCCAATGGGAAAGGGAAGCAGACAGTGCAGATCCTGCATGGGAAGAAGAGGACTGATTAGACAGTACGAATTAATGATGTGCAGAAGATGCTTTAGAGAATACGCAACTGACATTGGTTTTGAGAAGCTAAACTAAATAAGAATAAATCCAAAATAAATTTATCCGTTAATCATGCACTGTAAGACAGAACTTATAATAGCTGGAAATGTCTTTTAATAAATGGAATAATCTGAAATTATTATTATTATAATTATGAATGTTTTGGAATATTTCTTACTATACGATGAGTCTATTTATAAAAAAATAAATATTTTATTTCGGGGTATATAATAAATTCAAATTCTATTTCTGGGTGTTTGAAGGGCCTTTCTATATTATAATAACAATAAGATTCATATAATTTATTAGACTAAATATGCAATTTGAGTTAATAAAAATAGTATTAAGATATAAATATGTGCAATGCAGTACAGAGACTGTGTTAGAATAAGAAAGAAACAATATTAAGTTTTGTTTTTAGGTTATTCAATATATTAGGATATTACAGTGGGCAATTTAAGGAGTGCATAGTGGGTTATTTATAATCTTATGTACATATCTTGATATTTATTACTTTGAGCTATTTATTTAGATATTTTTGTGTAAGAATAGACTAGGCAATTATACATACAGATGAGTAGTGCATACACGTACTTACTAAATATTTATGGTATTTTCATGTGTAGTATGTTCGACATTTCCTTGTATATTACAATAACTCAAAATAATCCTAAATTAAATATACATGTACTAATAAGTAAACATAAACTGTGAATAAAATTACAGCACAAATACATCTAGAGATTAAAATATCAATAGAAAGGAAGCATATATATTCACTGAATTTCTAGAACACTTTATATGGCAGCCCATCGCAGCCTGTTATTTTTGGATATAATACAAAATATTCCTTTTATTTTTTGGTGGATTTACTCCTTGCCTCTTTTGCTGCAGCTCTGACCGGCTTTGTCTTTTGTGCTGTCTCCTCTACAACTGGCCTTGCAGCTGATTTTTCAGCTGGCTTTTTCACTGAAGATTTTGTAACTGACTTTTCTGAGGATTTTTTTGGCTTATCTGCAGATTTTTTTGGCTTATCTTCAGTAACAGAAGATTCCTTTTTGGATGTTTTTGCCTTTTTATCCTTTGGCTTTTGTGCCTCTTTAGAACTTACAGACTTTGCAGGTAATTCATTGTTTTTCTCAGATAGACGCAATGATGCCTTTCTTCTTGGCCTCTTTGTTCTCTCGGATTCCTCTGACTCTGTGCTTATGTCATCCTCAATTACCCCTGGCAGGAGCGGTGTTTTCTTTGTTCTAATGGCTTCAATTACTGACCATATTATAATTATGGCAGACACAGAGTGTGGGTAGTATATACACAGCCTACTGTCATATTTCTTTATTAAAAAGTATACCAGAACTGAAATATCTTTTACTATACATTGTTTAATTCCTGGCCGTGTCCTTCCATCTATGTACATCACTAGAAGTATGCCCAGGCTAAATGTTTGCACTCCAAATACGTGCGATATGCACTGGACTGCTGCCATGTCCACAGTGATAAATATGTCTAATACACAGAAAATAGAGCAAAGTAGCAGAGAAAGCCTATTTTTCCTTGTTTGCAGCGCTAATTGCATACAGACTGTAAAAAAGAATGATAGCATAACTGTAATTGCTGTATTTTTCAGTGGCACAGACTGGATAGTCAGTAGTATATATACATAAAGCAGGGATATGCCCACCTCGTGGATGCCTTTAAATCCTCTTCCATTTAAAAAGCAGCAAGTTATCCCCGCCCTTGGTATTAGTTTTATCTCATCCAGCTCTTTGATTATTCTTGTATACTTTTCTATGCTCTCTGATATACTCACCGCCCAAACAAACATATAGCAAATAAACCAAATATTATTTATTAGGTATTATGTATAAAATGCAGAAATAAGATACTATAACACAGGAAAGATAATAGAGATATACCACTGCACTGTATGTCAATGGAGCAGGGCATGGTATATAAATGGAAGGTATTCTGTATACGCTGTAATATATTATGAAATACAAACAATAATATATAGAAGGGCTTATTCTACATATGTATAATACAATACTGTATAAATAATTCTTTATAACTCGATTGTTATTGTAATTTCAATATCTAGTCATAAACCTAAGTGCCTTTATCATATGCGAAGAACTTCTTATAGCAGTGCTTTAGTTAATTTAATTTCAATTTTAAGCCAATGCATGTATTTATAATTTTAGTATACCCCATACACAGCCACAGATGAAATTATTTTTATTTTATAGGCCATACATTATATTCTGAAATACTTCGGATTGTGTGTTATATATTCTATTCTCTGTGCATTTTTAGTATGGAATATTATATGAGTGCGCACATTATATTGATTTTGGGTTATATTAGGATTATTTATGTGCAACTCCTATTTTGTGTATATTATTATAAATAAGATATGAAATAGTGACTGAATATTAAGGATAGTTTATTTATCTGCTGGATTTAGCAACTCTTTCAACTTCATCTCTCTTCTTAACTGCGTATGCATTTGGGTTTCCTCTTGATGCAGCAATAAGTTCATCTGCAATTGTCTCTGGAAGTGTTTTTGTGTTCTTAAATGCAGCCTTTCTCATTCCTGTGGTAAGGAATTCTATGGCAAGATTTAATCTTCTAAGTGGGGATACATCTACAGATGATCTTTTTGCGGAACCACCTTTTCCTACTCTGGCAGTTGATTCTCTTGGCCCAGAGTTAATGCATGCATCAACAAGAATTTGCATTGGGTTCTTTTTGGTAAGTCTTTCAATGATTATGAATGCATCTCTTACTGCCTTAAGAACTAACAGTGCCTTGCTTGTGTTTCTTCCATGTCTCATAAGACCGTGTGCTAGTCTCATAGTCAATGGCATGTTTGCCTTTGCAAACTGTTTCTTACAGTAGCTTACTCCAGTGTGAGGAACAGATACTCTTGTGTGTACGTTAATGTACGGCTTTAATGACACGTCGTTGATTTCAATATCATCGTAACTGTATCTTCCAAATAATTTAATTGTGTTTTCTTTAGACTCCACTTGATTCATCCAGGGTGAATAAAAAAATGCAAAAAATGAATTCAATACTCAGAGTGAGAATACTGCCCATAGAGACGGACATAAGCAAAATTATAGTTACAAAAGAGTCTAAAGTAATAGTACCGGTTATAGTAGACGGGTACACGCTGATTAGTGAATTAAAAAATGGGAGACTAATAATTGGCGTGGCAATACATACTAAAAATGAGTTGAAGGATTTTTCTTGTTCTGTTCTAGGATACCGCAGCATAGAAGAGTGTCTTAAAGCATTAAGTATTTCTGATAGCCAGATAAATAATATAAATGTGGCCTATGACACTGCAGTGAGTATCCCAGAGGAAGATATGAACTGGGAAATAACACTGAAGTATCTTAAATCCATGTTTAATGACAATAATGCAGTATAGAAATTATTTTGATTTATATTTTAAGCTATTTTCAACTGTTTATTGATTATAGTGACTGTCTATTAAATATCTACTGGGGTGTACATCTGCGGGCGTCTTAAATAGCAGATTGTAGTGATGTTTGGCTTATTTGACTATAATTTAAAATTTGGATTGCTTGGAATTTTCAGTTTAAAAATAAAATATTTGTATTTACAGTGCAGTGTATTAAGCATATTCTATTTATTTGAGGATTATAAAAATTCTGTTTGGGCGTGTGTTGCATAGATAATAATCATTATAAATATATTTATAAGAAATTTTGGGTTATAATCCGAAAAACTTTATTTCACTTCTTTACCACTCTTAATAATTTCATCAATCATTAGAATTTTAGTAGCAACCAGCACAGCCGATTGAATGGTATTCCTTACTATCGCATAGTTGTCTACTATGTCCATCTCCATTGCATTCTTTATTTCTCCAGTTGAGATATCGATTGTTGCATTTTCAATTTCTGATGACTTTATTTTGGAAAGCATCTCTACTGAGTTGTACCCAAGATTCTTTATGAGTATTTTTGGGACAGCCATTAGAGCATCTTTCCATACGCTATAGGAAGTAGAGGACTCTGTTGTGCTCTCATCTGGGATTAGGGACTCTGCCAGCTTATAATATGTTGAAGACCCGCCAGGAAGAACAAATCCATCGGCCAGTCCACATGAGATGGACTTAAGAGCAGATTTAACTGCAGTTTCAAGATACTCCATCTGGTATGGAGATATTCCCTGTACTAGGAGTGTGCATGTTCTGTTAAATGGCGTCTTCTCTACAAAAGTGAACTTGTTATCTCCTATAGATACCTCTCTAACTAGCCCTGCAAACCCAAATACATTCTCATTCAATTCCTGTATGCTGGTAACTGGTGTGCATCCTGTCAACAGCTGCAGCCTTTCCATGTTCTTTCTCTTAGCTCTTCTAAGTGCAAGGATATTATATTTGGCAAATATCTCTAATGCGTGCTGATCTATTCCCTTCTGTGTTATAATCATAAACTGCGGGTTTTGATGCTGGTTGGTGATTGCAACTTTTTGTATCACCTCTAGCACCTTCTGTATTCTCTGCATAATTATTCGCCTTTCTCCTTCTTCCATCTTTAGTTTGTCTTCTGTTCTTCGATAGTAGAACTGCGCATTGTGCTCTGGCTTCTCGTACTCAAAGGAAATGTTAGTGCAGAGAATAAATACATTTTGCAGCCTCTTTGGCATCATCGGGTGTCTTCCTCCGTGATCCATAACCAGCCCTCGCACAATTCGAAGTGGCTCTACTGCATCAATATCTGCCATTTTTACAATTTCTAGCATCTTTAGATCAGTTTTGTTGTTTGTTCTAACTGTTTCAGCAGCAGAAACAATAATGTCTGAATACTTGGCAGCCTGCTTAGGAGAGAACTTTGTTCGAAGTGCTGTGTGTGCTAACTTATAAATTGTGTCCTTACTGTCCTCTATTGGCACTTTCATACTGCTTAATGCTTCTAAAATTGTCTTTTCTCTTTTTAGTAGCCCAGAAATAAGCACCTGCGGGTGCACTCCTTCATATATGTACTCTAGTGCCCTGTTTAGCATAGATGCTGATAAAATTACTGATGCTGTCACACCATCACCACAATCCTCTCCCTGCTGTGTCACCATTTTTGAAAGAAGAACTGCTCCAGGCTGTGCTAATTGGATGTTTTTTAACAGATTTAATCCATCCTTAACCAGACATATTTCCCCTGCCGGTGTAATTAGCAGCTTAACTGCCCCATTTGGCCCCAGCCCGTTTTTAATGGTTGCGCTTAGCTGTGAAATCGCTTCTGTGTTTAAAGCTATTGCCTGCCCTGCTTGCGTAATTTGTGTTTCTTTGCCGAGGTACGTCATACGAAATTGCGAAAAAATAAAATGAAAGTTTTAAATAGCGCAGTGTGTGAAAACTTGATTCTTTCTTCTACAAACCCAAAAGCCGTGCCACAAAGCATAAGAGATATAACAGATACAGAAATACTTTGGGGTTTCATCCGTATTCTGCATATTTTATACAGAATATTCCTGAAACAAAAATTTTATCAGTGTTCCTGGTTTTATAGCTATATTTTATAAATATACAGAATATGAATTCTGTATTTTCTATAAATTACTTACCAGTAATCATTATGAATTTTAAAATTATAATTTTGGGTTATAGTCATTTATGTTTACATTTATAATTGCTTATGGGTATTAAAATATCTATTTTTAGTATTATTTGCTCCTTGTAAATATGTACTGTATGGTGCTTTTAGTGTATTTTACTATCTAACACCCTTTTCTAGCTTGTCTGAAATAACGATTTGTTTCTTATTTGTTGTGGATCTATTTCATATTGTTTCTAAATAGAAAAATCTTAAAGAATATCTCATTCACTGCAAAGGAATTCTTTACTGAAGACTTTCATTCTATAAAATAAAAATACTTCTTATGCCACACGAAAGAAGTATAACAGCCTTAAGCACATTCTGCTAGATAAAAAGGAAAAGAAAGAAGAACAAGAGCAGTATACATGTAATTCATTATGAGAAAAGTAGAACTGCCTGTACAGGAAACTTCAATTATTTCACTGTTTCATCTATAATTGCATTTCTTTCCATACAATGTGTAATTAATAAACAAAGTGTAAACAATACAGCATATAATTGTTCATTGTATCAGAATAGCCCAAATAGATACGGCATGGACACTTCTTCCGCACATTTATCTTAATTGGGCAATTTGTGTAGTAGAATTTAGAGAAACGGTCTCAGGTGCATGCAATCGGTTGGTTAAATTCTAGATTTATTGTTTGGGGATGTATTTAATAATTGGCTTGTGTAGATATAAATACATCTGTAATAATACACAATAGATTATGAGTATCAAGGAAGAAGAGAGCAGAAGAAGAGTAGAGGTAGAGTATAGTGAAAGCGCAGGGGAGTACAACACTGTATTATCTTCCGAAGAAGGAACTTCTCTTACTGAAGAAGGCACTCCTCTTACCGAAGAAGGTGCTTGGAGAAACACAAAGGAATCAATTTTAGGAGACAAGCCGTACATACTGCCAAATGGAGAAGTATATAAGAAAAGAGTAAGGACTGTTATGACTCCCATCCAAAATGAATCACTTAGAAGATATTTTCAGCTTAATCCCTTTCCGTCATCAGAAGCCCGGGCTTCAATTTCTTCTTCACTGGGGATGCGGCCAAGAACAGTGCAAATATGGTTTCAGAACCAAAGACAGAAAATGAAGCACGTTCTTCAGGAGGAGGAAAAGATTAAAGAGTCAAGAGAAACAGCTGTATACACTGGAGAAAAGGGGGAAGAGCCACTGTGGGTCTTAGCGCATCTTTCCTGCACGATACTAAACACCAACAATGCAATGTAAATTAAGATAAACTTGCCTGATATTTATCATTTCGCTAGTTAGTGGGTACAAAACTGCTTTATTTGCCGGTATCACACTTTAGCAATAAATCTTTACTATAACTAATAATTAATATAGTATATACGTTCTACAATCTATTTTTTTAATACAAGTAGATTTACATACAATGCTTCTTTAATAGAATATTCCACTGTAGTATTAGCATGATATATAAATGATTTAAAGATATCTCAGTTATATTATAGTATGTGTATTTTTAATTAATGGATTGTTGTGTTTTTATTGCCATGGTGAATATACCATAAGTAATTTTAAACACATAACTGGTCAGTTATTAATTGAATAGAAATAGACTAAAAAGAACAAATAGAAAAGAGAATAAAATAGCTCCAAATAAATAAGCAGAGGAGAATAAAAATAGGAAAACAATAAAATATCTTTATTATTAGCACCTTACATATATAATTAGTATATATGAAAAGAGTATTATTTTCTATGTAATTTATTCGCATTAGAGAATTATATTATAATATGAGCTTCTAATAAATTAAGGAAAGAAATAATGTATAATATGAAAGAGCATTAACATGCACTATACATATAATCCGAAAAACTTAAAAAATATCAGAATCCGATATAACCCGAATTTATATTGCAAAACCATATTCTATGAGATAACAAAAGTAAAGAAAACTGCAACTATTTATAAATAACCCGCTAACATGAAATACAAACAGATGGGGGTATTTATTAGAATTAATGATTAGTAAATATTAAAATTTATTAAATTTACAATTTATATTTATAGATGGGTTTTATTATTTAATTTGTTTGCATACTGTGAAATATTCTAATACTTTATATATACTTTCGGGTTATATCTGTCTTAGTATATAATATTTGTTATAATTATTTCTTCAGTAATAGCACGTGTGTATCTTATTACTAATGATTTTTTTGTTACAGCTGTAAAATAAAAATAAACACTGCCGTGCCCTCCATTTCAGGATAAATTAAATCTATTTTTTATACCGGATTAGGGCTACAACATACATGTCAAGAATGAAAACAATAAATAACCAATCCAGTAATATCATTAGCAAGCATTACCATTCCAGGAACTTAATGAAGTATTACGCAGAAACTTCACAGTTACCACATACGGGATACAACACTTGCAATTTTTATTCAGAAGCACTCCTTTTTCTAATTCAATGCATTCCTTAGTGTACAGTTTGTTCTTTTTACCATACCTGTTTCTTAGCGTGCATAGACTGGGCTAAGTATATGTTCTGCTCCTATGCTTTTTATGCATATTTACAGTACGTTAATTTCAAATTCTATTCTATTATTGTTTATAAACTTGCCAAAATTGAATTCTCTATATATTATCTAGGTAAACTCGAGTTTTCTTATTATTTAGACGATATATAATTCTTAAGCGAATATAATATTTCAGAATCACTAGCATTCCAATCTATAGTATACCATCCAGCCAGGTAGTCATCCCGATAAGTTTTAATCTCACTTTAAGCATCTTTATAGTGTACTCTTCACAATGTATATCTTTGAATACCAAGCCTAACCAAAATTCCCACTTATTTTTAGCACTTTTCAGAATGGAGAGTTTAAATATCTTTCGAGATGCAAATTCTAATATGATTGTCTTCAACAGCAGTTCGGCCTCTCTCCATGTTTTATTTTTTCCTGCTGCCTCTTCTTCTTTAACTGGTTTGCCAATTCAATTAATTTCTTTTTAATAGTGCGCCAATTAGGATTATTTTCTACATTTAGTCCGCTCGCTATACGCTGTATTTTTTTGATGTGTGTAGATTATAAAGCGCATTGTAGCATCTCCAAATTGCCCTGAGTTGATCTAGTATGACTTCTAGGCTCTGGTTTAGTTTTACATCTTTTTTACTCGTTCCACTATCTCAGATTGAATTTGAAATCTACTAGACTACTTATTGAAAGAGGAATAGATGTCTTTTTCCAGCTTGTACATCACTCATTTTGAGCAGCTTTTCTTTTTGTATGGTAGCATTAACACTCCATAAGAAATTTTGATGTAGCTTCTTTGCAGTTAACTTATTGTCGCTATCATTACTGAATGTCATAGAATTAGTTATTAGTAAGTTTTTGCTCTCTATTAAATTCTTAATTTATATTTATATACCAGTTTTACTATATTTAATTTATTTGACATTATTTTTAGCCATTTTCATGTGATTTCTTAGAATTAGTTGTTTGTACACGTTAAACATCTATTCAATTAACATCCTATATTTATGCTTTTAAATTCTAAATTGGTTCATTTAATTCAATACCTTACCAATTTAAATCAATGCTTGGAGTATAATTTAATATTTGCCCCAAGTTTTGGTCACTTCAGCTATATATGAGGTTTTATACCCCAATAATATATAATTGATTTAACATATTCATGCTATTATTGATATAAATGTGAGCTGGTCAGGATTTATTAAAATTAAATATTATTTATGTCTTACATTCTATAATATCCCATGCATGCCAATACTAATATTAGCATATAATAAAGTGAAATAGCTTAAAAATAAAATTATTATGAATCAAAAAAGAAATAGTTTAGACTAAATATTTGTGCTATTTCAGGGTATTTTAGGAAATATGGCGGTTTATATAATATAATAAAATTTAATTTAATATAACCCGAAGGTGCCAGGTAATAAAACAATAGACATAGAGATGTACAAGAGCAAATTTGAAGACTTATGGGAAAAGGCACAGTACTTGAGATTTGCAGGTATAAAAAGTCTAAGTGAAATAGACTCTTTAGTCGATACAGAATACGATGAGAGAATGGAGAAAAAATTGCCCAAAACAAAGGAATCTATTGAAATAGAATTAAATATAAAGAGAGTAAAGGTGAATATACTTCTACTCAAAGATATTCTCCAGCAGCTTGGAGAAGACAATATGGGGTCTAATGAAAGAATTCAGGCTATACAGATGATGCTATCAAATAGCATAGACATTATTGTGCCAGAAAATGGGTGGTTTTTTGAAAAGAAAGAATCCAAAATAATAAAGCACATTATACAGTGTGAGTTTGATCAGTTTATTTCTAAAGAGCTGTCTAGGCTAAAGGCACTGGATGAAGATTCACCTGTTGAGTTTGATAGAAATACCCCAAGTCTAAATAGCATATTCCAAATGGCACTTGAGCAGATAGTAGAAAAGGGGGTAGAGAAAAGATTTAATGAAAAAATAAACACGTGGTACAATAGAATAAATCTATGTTCAACAATATCAAAAAGAGAATACTTAAGATACTATTCAAAAATATGCAGTGAAAATTACTTCAGAAATAGACATTTATGCAGGGGGCTTTGGCTTGATCTTAAAGCGCTTGTAGAGAGTACTAGAACACAAACTTATTTTAAGATTAAAAAGTTTGCTTCAGAATATCCCAAAATAGATCTATTTGCACAAGATAAAAAAGGCGAGTATAATATTGACAGTGCGCTAAACATTTTAATAAGGAAGAAAAAGTATGCATTTCATAAAAAGCACGGCTTCTTATATGCCCAAAAAATGGGCAGTCTTTCAAAAAAAGAAAGAACTCTTTTACTTTCCCTATACTACCAGTGGCATAACGTGAGCAATTTCTTCTCAAAGCTTCACAATACAATAGAGCCACAGATATTAAACATGGACAAGCATCTTTTAATAGAAAATCAGAACAATACGTACGACACCTCTAACACCGAGCAATATGGTGGATATGTGGAAATGTATCATATAAACATAAATTTGCTAAAGAATTATGTGCTAGATGTGTATAATCAAGCGCCATGGCGTAATTATTTAAAATATATATCAGCTAGAATTGACTCTTTCCATGAATTAATAAGAGATCCTGCGCGTTTAAGTAGAAATGATAGTGGAATCTTTGGATTTTCTAATGCTAAGCTATATACAAAAACTTCTATTGCTGGTTTTGCTGCTGCTACCTCTTTTTTCTTTATGGAGGATAAAGCTGTAGATGAGTTATTTAAGTCAACAATGCATAGGTACTGTTAAGACAACTTTTATCCATTAAAAAACTATTAGGGCGGTAAGATTTGCCTATTTGCTAGCATTATTAACAATAGAGTGTGCAATCATAGAAATACGGCGCACAATAAAATATTATGTTTCGGGTTATAGTGTGTTATATTATTATTATAATTATACTATAGCTAGAAAAACATAAATAGCAGATAACAAACAGAGTATAAAATTGTAAATAAATATAGACTTTGGGGGCCTAGCAGTCAAAGACATTAACTTGTTACGGCCGCCCTAGGGGCACGAGGAACGGCTTAGAGAGAATAGGAAGAGAGTGTGTGGCGCTCGACGTCCATCCGTTTGAGGCCCCTCGAAACTTATATCAATAAACTGTTTTAAGATAAAAAAAAAAAAGACTTTGGGGCATACAATAAGATTGGGCCTTATTTTAGTTAATTTTAAATAGCAACGCGGAGTCGCAGTTTCAATTTTGCGTGTAATTATGAAACATTAGACAAAAACAACAAACAATCTGAAACCAAGCAATATCTTATAGCTGGGAGAAATATTTATAATTATGCGCAGAGAAGAGCAAGAGTACGAGTATTTATATAAGATAGTTCTTATTGGGGACAGCAGCGTGGGAAAGACCAATCTTTTAGAAAGGCTGGCGCACAACAGGTTCAACACAAACACAAAGTCAACTATTGGTGTAGAATTTGACACTAAGTGCTTTGTCGTGAATGGAAAAAAGATAAAGGCACAGATATGGGATACTGCAGGGCAGGAGAGATACAGGGCAATCACATCGGCGTATTACAGAGGGGCTGTGGGCGCCATTGTGGTGTATGATATAACCCGGAAAGAGTCTTTTGACAATGCAAGAACTGAGTGGATAAAGCAGCTGAAAGACAACTCAGAAAGCGGCCTAGTGATTTCCTTGGTAGGAAACAAAACAGATCTGGAAGAGAAAAGGCAGGTTTCACAGCAGGAGGCAAGAGAGGCTGCCCAAATAGGAGACTATCTGCTTACAGAAACGTCTGCTCTTTCTGATGTGAATGTCCAGGAGGCGTTTGAAGCTCTTATAAAGAAAATCTACCAAACTCGCACAGCAGAAAGAAATAACGGGCCCAAGCCTAGCATTATAAATCTAGAAGACGATTCTTCAATGAAGGCCTCTAGCAGTTGGTGCTGCTAATTTTTTATTCACATGGGAACATCCAGCAGAAAAGACGCTGTGTGCGCGCGAAGGATGTCAGTAGGCTCAGTAGATAGCCAGTCCCAAGAAATAGCAAACATGCTAGCATATTTTACAGAGCGCCCTGCATTAATTGAAGAGATGCGCGAAGGCCTGCAGAATATTATAGAGGATCCAACAATACAGAAAATAAACAGAAGACACTCCGACCAGTTTCGTACAATAGAAACCAACAGGCTCTCGCAGGAAATGGATAAAAACAGAAAACTGCGGCTTATCCACAAATTTGAGAAGGAAAACAAAAATATATCAGATGTAACAGACCAGTGGAGAGAAGTGCTTCTTACTGCATTTGAAGACCTTGCCAAATATACACATGCACCGCGCACTGATCTATATAAAGCTTTCCATCTTAAAGCAATACATGTAGATAAGGAGGAGGTTGGCATATACAGCGACTACGAATCAGAAACAGAAAATGAATAAGATGCAAGTTAAAACATCTCTAGAGTGTTCTTAGGTTAAATAAATATGCATGCAGAATTATTTTAAAAATTTCTAAAAGAGTACACAAATTTCTCTTTTTTCAAATACATCATAAATAATCCAAAATGGTTAAGTTTAAACTATGCCAATTATTTCATTTTTATTATTTGCGTATTTATTAGCAGTGCGTTGGTTCATTAGTTATATAAATCTAGGTTAAAGAATCTAATTTTAAATTCAATTCATTTGTATAGGCCATGTAGGCTATTAAATAGAGTTTCAAACATTTAAATTATAAAAAGATCTTGTATTGGAAATTAAAATTATATTAATATGTGTAATTTATGAATATATTGCAGATAGCCGAGTAGCTTGCAGTTGGGGCGTTTGATGGATATGCTGTGTATCTTACATGGCATGCCTCTGTCCATTATTTCAGCGAATACTTAAATTTATGTCTATATAAGACATAAGAAAATTTTATAAAAATTGCGATAGTACGTGCAGTATAATAGTACACCATTGGGTCAATTTTGTTTTCTTCAAACAAGGCAGATATGCTTTAATTCAAATATAGAATACCTTGGGTCACTTTCCGGATAATCCCATATGATATGTGATTTGCGCATGCGCATTTTGTTTATAGCTCAATTTTTTCGAGATCAATGTTTTCTGATTCATCCAGCAGAGATCGTTTTGGAATAAGAAATATCTCATGAGTTTGCAAAAAAAGAAGGAAGGTTCTAATTCCCTCGCCAATGTATTCCATGTGTTCTCTGCTCAAATTTAGCGTAGAATGAATTCTTCTTAAAATAAGAAGCATTCTGAGTATATGCGTAATCCCGTATGTTTGCAATATTTTTGTTGTTTTCGGATATAAATATTCTTCATAGAATGCTCTTTCTTCTTTATACAAAATACACGTGTGTACACAGTATAAGAAGATTTCTTTAAAGCCCTTTACTACCTCCTTTATTTCCTCTGCACACTGCTGTTTGGCACTTATTTGGGCGTCGTAAAACATTGAAAATATTTCATCTGCAGACAGAGAAATTGCAGGCGGCTCTTTATACATGGCCATTGATTCTTTCTCCTGAATAAGAAGTTCTTGATATGACGGCAAAAGGTCTATTCTAGGCCAAATAATTTCAAAATCTGTCTCTTCACTTAGAAGAGACGTGTCCAATAGCTCTAATGCAGACAATGATACCCATTTTATCACGCCGGTATTGGTTTTTACTTTGTAAATAGTGATAACATTAGAGGATTCTGTCTCTTTTTCTTTCTTTTCTAATATTACACCAGCCTCTTTTTCTGTGCCTCTAACAATTAGAACTTTCTTTCCTTCTGTTAATACTGTTTTTGCAGTCTTTTCATTAAGCATATAAATTAAAAATTTTACTCTTTTTGCGCTGGTCATTATCAGAAATTTATTTCTTGGGTTATATATATTCAAACTAGTTTTGTTTACAGGTACCACTTTCTGCGCATTTCATTAATTTTAAATTGTTTCTAGTAAATATTTTATGCATTTCGGGTTATGTAGTTGGCATATTAAATGGTATAATTTCGGGTTATATACAGAAGTAAAATCCACTATTTAATTGGTTTATTTGTGTAGTATCAAAAAGATAGACAAACAGCACAATAAAATGAAAGTTCATATGGAGGTAAGATTATTTTTAATACTACGCCCAAGTGCATGTATATAAATACATATATAAAAATATTTTAGACATGCAGTAGGATAGAATATTTAACATAATACGTAATATAAGCATATTTGTTACATAGTATAACTACATGTCCTTTGCATAATACAGAATAGAACTGTGATGAAATTACTACTTACACAAATGCTCTTAAAAACTACATGATGGTTTTAGATACTTAGACTCAGAATAGTAAGCAAAAAGATTATATTGAAGTGTCAAAAAAATAAGTGATGGCTTTTACGCAAGTCGTCTATATAAGAATGACGTGAATTAAATAAATAATAAGTTTTTATATCAACATGTCTTATTCACAGCAAAATGACAATAATTTTGTTTAACAGAGCGTCAAAATTAAATCACAAAATATTTAAATAAATTGCGCGCAAAAGATAAAAAAACAACACGGCGTCAATAGCAGGTCAAAATATCACTAGTGTGCAGTAGTGCTGCATAAGATGCCATAATACACCATAATTCCCACAATAAAGAGCACTTTCAGATATCATTTATATTTCTATATCACAAACTATTTTATTTTGGCTAGTATGCTATTTTCATTGAAGCATGAAAAAATATACAGTAAGTGAACCAAGCAATAACATAAAGAGAGAAGTTAGAATAGTAGTATTAGAATATGCATTGTTTAGATAATTAATATTTAAAGGGGTATTTGTTTAAAAACCAATTAGATTTGTGCATTTAAGTATGTAGTAGGAGAATGCCAATTATTGGTTTTTTTCATATGAGAAATGACTTGCTAATTTGATTGTTAATATTTATTGATTGATGGGAGCAATTTTTTGTTGATCATTGGTTATATTTAATGTCTATCTTATTGGTTCTATTAATATTAAGTATAAATACTAAATTTTTAAAAAATAATTATGAATAATCAAGATATACAAGAAGAAAACATACAAATGAACAAAGAAGCTATGCAAGAAAAAAAAGAAAATATTGCAAATGCGGCCGCTGGATTAGAAAATCCAGATGATCTTCTGTTTAAGATGGAAAAATTCCAAAGAGTTACTTCTAAAGGGGTGGCGCTGCTTAAAAATGTTTCTCTTTCTCTACCAGAAGGAAATCTTATAGCTCTTTTGGGACTGAGCGGAGACGGAAAGACAACTTTGATGGACAGCATATCCGGTATGTGCACACCATCACATACAACATATGGAAAAGCCTATGTTAAAAACAAGAGTGGAGATCTTGTTGAAAGAGACGCCGAGAGCTGGTTTAACCGGGTGAACTACACGCAGCAAAGCATGATTTCATACAAAAAGATTTCTTTATGCAGTATATTATGCTCAATTGCCACTTGCCATGGAAAGAAGAAACAGGAGGTGGATGACTACTTGGCTCTTTTTAGGCTGTCAAAAGTAAAAAATGTACTGTTTGAAAATCTTTCTGGGGGGGAGCAGAGAAGATCTATGGTGATAGCTGGGATTTTGGCAAACAAAGAATTAAACATATGGGATGAGCCGCTTACGGGGCTAGACTCGGAAGTAGCAAGAGTCATTATTTCTAGCATGCAAAAGACAAAAACCACAGACCTAGTCACAGTCCACCAAGTCTCAGAAGACCTAATGAAGAGATTTGACCATGTGCTTCTTATGCACATGTCTACCATTGTGTATTCCGGGCCTAGGTCTGAGATGCAAAGCTATTTCGCAGAAAAGGGAATCCAGTTTCCAAGTGACATGTTCTATATAAACTATCTTATGAAACTATGTGCAGGAAATAGCGATGATCATATTGATACAAAAAACATCGAAATATTCAACGACTTGGCAAATGAGATCATACACAGCTCTCCTGGGCCAGTTGCATCAACGAATATTGGACTGCTTAAGACGCAGGCAAACGCATCTTTCCCCAGAGTTTTACAGATACTCGATAGGTCATTATGCATAGACAGATTGTTTAAAGGAAGTTCTATTATTGGGAATATAGTGATTTGTGTTATGGTAGGAACTTTTTCGTATATGCTTTATTATATTGCAGTTTATAATAGATATATAAGTAACAATACTTCAATTCCGTACTTTAAGTATAGCGAAGAGCAGTGGGCAGCATATTTGACAAACATGCTAAGTCTAGTCAAAAACAAATTAGCTTCTGAAAACACTGCAGACACTAAGTTTATTGAACAAGTTACTGCGTTGCAGATAGTTTCTGCAAACATTGAATGGGTATCTTTTATGACTCTAATATTCGGGCTTGTTATAACAATTACTTCTGTTCTTTGTTTTTTCATCGTGCCAAGCACGTTCTTGACGCTAGACTTCTATAAGCTATGCAAAAGCAATATACAAGGAAAGCAGTTTACTGTTGGTGATTTTATGTGTGCACTGAGCATTGACACTTTTTTACGAAAGTCACTCATTCTCTTTGTAATGTTAACAGTATTTCTTATAGTTTCAACTAGAATTGTTGATCCTATTATACTCAGCAGCTGTAGTGTTGGTTATACTATTCCTATTGTTTTGTTTTTTTTATGTAGTATTATAATGGGACTGCATTCTATTATGCTAAACTTTGCTCCTATTTCTCTAAAGTTATTTTTCGCAATAGGTTTTTTATATGCATTTATTATAAACATGGGGCCAAATAGTATAGTAGAATATATAAACAAGTATGATCGTACTAAAATAACCCGACCAGATACAATAATTCCATTATTTACACAAGATAACGCAAGCGCTGCTTTAAATTCCATAGACATAATTGAAATATCTTCCTTTTGGAAATCTTTTTTAAAGGTGGGATTACGTATAAGTATAATATTCACTAGGTTTATAGTTTTATATAACCCTATGAACTATTTCCCGCAAGTACTATCTAAGATATGCTTGTATATGAACTATATACGTCTCGATTCTACTATGAAAAAGTCTATCGACAGCACTACAATTAATAGAATCTTAAAGGAAATAGAATTATTAAATCCAAGTAAATCCAATAGTTCTGATACATTAAAAATTCAGGGTGGTTCTTTTGCTATAGAGAAGCTAAAGCTTTTCTGCTTTACCTCTGAGCCAAATGAGGTATTTGACAAAGCAAGATCTCTTAAAAACATATCTGCACTGTACGTCATATGGGCTGAGATTCGGTTCTGGCTCTTACCCGCCGTATTGATTGTACTAACCGGTCTTTACACATACAGGCATCTTCAGCCAAAGCTAAGAAACTAAAATGCGTATCCATAAATAAATAATTATGGTTTATTTATAATTTTTACTGGCCACCTCTATTTACTAGTTCTATTGACTCTACTTTCCAGAATATGCTCTGGGCATTCAGTCGTAATAATTTATTCTTTGTATTTAATATTTTAAATTTCTACATTCTTATATGTTCTGGCAGAATACTCTATAAGTAAATATTAACAGAAAGAGAGCAAAGCAAAAAAGGTGTGTTGTCTTTAGGTAGATAAAGAAATGTAAGGACGTATGGTTATATAATTGTACATTCCTTCAATGTTAAGTCATTTATATATATTTATAATGATTTTAGGATGTATGTTCATAATAGTTTATTATAAGAAGCAGAATTGGTATAATACTTGGATGTACTGAGTATGTTAGTGTATTTATACAGTCATATTTTATTATTTTAGTATAGAAATATTTTATTAATACATTGCAATACTATTTAATTTATGCTGTTATGCGTTTTTTGATTTGAAGAAGAATTAATATAGTAAACTATATATAATTTTTATTATACAACAGTATATCTTTTGTGTTTTCTACACATTTTTATATCACACAGTAAAAAAATATTACTGAAATAGTATGTAATTATCCTGTTGTAATCATATAGTTTAACAGATATTTAGAAATCAATGTGATGTCCAGACATTTCTATATAAACAAGTCAAAAGTCAATTTTATAATACTCTGGCATATAACCCGAAACGGCATAATTATATAATATTTGTTTTAAACAAATATGTGATGCTTATTTGTATATATGAATATACAATTAATTGGTTATAACCCGAAAGGTGTATTTAAGCTCAGAATTTTAGTGCGTATAGTTCACATATGAGCCTAATGCATTATTTTATTCTATGGCAGGCGGTTTGCATATTCGAAATCTCCCCTCAAACAATATAAAGTGTGCTATAGGATAATTTACTATTCGGGTTATAATAAGCAATAAAAGAGCAATTGCACTGGATACAGGATAATTATTGTTGTAATTTAGGGTAAAATACCCCGCTCATTAAGTGCATATATAATATATCTTGTATTTATATTGGTGTATTTATCGCAGCTCTCCACTGTTTAATTGTAATGAGTGCATATGTTTTTATATTATGCTTTAAATGATTTCATTAGAGAATTAATGCACTGTAATTAATTTTGGGTTATATAACCCAAAGAGACCATAAAATACACATGTGTACTGGAAATTTAAGATTTATTATGAAGTGTGCTATAAAGACATGCATAGACTAAATTTGGTGTATAGGGCAGAGATATTTCAAAATATATTATTGGATCGTTTACATTGTTCAATTAGAACCACTTTCTAGTAACTAAGTATATGGTGCTGTTTTAAACCAACCAATGCTAGGAATATATAGCAAATCATACTTAACATTTGATAGACCAATTAAAAATCAATTACACAGAACCCCGCCGCAGTGTCAATGTATACTCATTTATAGTTAGCAAAGCATTGTTTGCCAATGTTGGATTATTTCGGATTGTTTAATGAAAATATCTGTCAAACATTATTAATTATATAGGAGGTTAATTAAAAGAAATAATGGCAGTTTATCCAATGCCTTCTAGTTGTATGGTACCCCGAATGCCAATAAAATATTCTGAATTTTGGATTGCCTAGTCTTTCTGAGTAAAAGGACTAATTTACAATAATTTATAAATTGTGTGCAATTAAAAATAAATATTTTAATATTTACAATATACCATAAAGTTATAACAACTTTTGGTAGAAACATATAAAATCTTAATTTGATCAAATAAGTGAAAGTTTTTACGTATATGAAGAAGCAGCTTGCAGAGCGAGCGTGTGCATTTCTCTATTCTTAGCCATTTATCTTAATTAAGATTTGTTGTTTTTTTATTTTAAAAATGTTCCTTTGAATAAAAACAATGGATGGGCATACAAGAAGTAAGCATTTACAATTGGCTAGTAGTTTAGGGGTGATGTTATAAGAAAAATTTTTATTTTCATAACGAAATGCATGCACAGCCCACATATAATGAAAATACAAACGGCATTAGCAATACACACAACACAAAGCCATTTCAGTCAAAAATATTATCAAGAAAAGGAAGAGGACTAGAAGACGACAAATGGATTGGAACGGCAGTAATGGAGCACGTAGAAGTGCTTATTTTAGACGAAAATCAACTTACCCGCCTGCCAGCTGGAGAATTGGCCAGATGCTTTCCAAAGCTGAAAGTACTGAGCATGAAGAACTGCAGCATAGAAAAGCTTAGTATTGAGGTTCTTTCACACCCCACTCTTGAAGTGCTTGATTTGGAGGGATGCAAAAGCTTAACCCGCTTGTCTGTCTGGGAGGAAGAAAGTAAAAATGGCCTTTTATTAGGAGGGGTTCCTTCTCTCCAAATACTGAATCTTCTGAACACAAACATTTCTATGATGGATTCTGAATGGTTTGACTACACTCCAAACATAATGTGGCTTCATATGCACTGCGAGAATATCTGCGGTGGGTGTGGATTTGGATTCTTAGGCGGACTTGACATTCTCCGCTGTTTAAAACTCACGGGAATAGTAACTGGTTCTTGCATGAACTGCAAAACAGAGAACCATTCTGCTGGATTCTCCACAGCGATTAAATATTCAATATACAATATGGTGTGTAATATGACCTCGTTAGTTAACTTAGACCTTTCCGGGAAGGAGATGAATATAGACTACTTTATATTCCACGCCCCCCTTCCGTACTTAGAGGCAATTCGCATGCAAGGAAAGCTGATGCGGGATATGAGCTTGCGGGACTGGCCTGGTATTATAAAAACGATCAAACATCTGTCCTTGGGGATTATTGACCATGTAGAGGAGCAAAGCCCGCAAAAGGCGCTCAGCGAGTCAACTTTTTATGCGGAAAAGATACTTGAAGCCTCAAATTTAGAGAGTCTCTCATTTGATTGCGAAACAGTTAGAAGAATTAAATTTTCTTTGGGCACTAGGAAAGTTGTCTTTCCGTATCTCCGGCACTTGACTATTAAAAACTGTGATTTGCGCCCGCTTACATTTTTTAATAAAGAGAACGCTCCTGCCTTGGATAGCTTGGAAATAATAAGCCCTTCCTTCACAGAGGGATATTTCTACACAATTAAAAAAAGGCTAGGAAACAGACTAAGAAGTCTTCGGATTGGAATTGAGAAAATGGATGCGCCCCAGGCTATTTACGATTTGTTCACTTTTGTCAGAAGCCACAAGAATCTTGAGATTCTTCATTTATCAGCTTGCGATACAATAACCGAGTCGCAGAGTTTTTACAAATATTTTAGTGATCAACCTTCTTTAAAGGAGCTATATATTATAGGAAAAATGAGCGTACAAAGAATGAAGAGGTTTCTGTATCAGCTTGGGCGCTGCAGCTCTCTAACAACTCTTCTTCTTGACATAGAAGATCCTTGCCTTGTTCTGTCGTACTTCTATCCTATAAGATCCGTGCGCTTCCTCTCTTTAAAAGGAACCTTTAAAAATCATTCAAACTTTTTTGTACACCAAAGCACTCCGCAGGCTGACTTTGCAAAGCTTTCTGAGATGGGGAATCTTCAAGTCCTTGATGTTTCATACTGCGGGCTCACCAAATTTCCTTCGAGCATTCTACCTGGCTTTAAGTCATTGCAATATTTGTATTTAAATAACAATCACTTGCATGATCTTTCCGAAAGCATGGTTTCCTATCTGTCTTCGATCAAAGAAGAGCCTCTTTTTATTGATATTTCAAGCAATCCAACAGATGTTCAGAAAATTGAACAGACTATATGTAACAACACTTGGCTTGGAATATCTGGATATGTTTTATACTGAGGTCTTTGCATACGCAATAAATATTCCATACACCATCAAACATAATTTCTATAGCTGCTCATGGCCTTTAAATATTTATATGTTTGTTATATTGCTTTTCACATAGATTTACGGCTACTATCCGCATATTTAGAAGTTCGGGAAGTATATTCTCTTAATGTATAGCCGTGCTAGTTTAGTTCTGGCTAAATATATTGCGCCATGCATAGCGATTTATTAAAATACAAGAGCATTAATATAGAAGAATATGACCCGCAAACCACAATGCATAATTGGTGTCTAACTAAATTATTATTTTAGTTCCGCATGTGCTTGCATATATCCTTGCTTTTTTTGCTTTTATTAAAAGCCATGCATAGTTTTATATTTAGGAATAGTCTACCGTGCATAGCTATAATATATACAAGTTTTATTCTGCATATAAGAACATTTGGCGTACTATATACCTATCAAAACTATGTTTATAGTGTGCAGCTCAAAACACCCATATAACCCGAATATGCTATAATACATTATAACTTAAAAACATCTGAAATTGCAAATAATATGGCATGAAAACTAGAGAGACTTTAAGAACTATTTAGTTTATTTTTATTTCTAGCAATTTTGGATTATAATATTTTTAATTACTTCTTATATACCAGAATTCATCACTAGCGATATACAACGAAAGGTGGGTACTCTACGCCATCATTTCTATATTTGAGCCGATTCAGGATACTGTATTTCTGTATGTATTCATTCACTTGCTATTTCCTCGTATTTATTCTTCCTTTCTCTATTTATACCATTATTAGCCTTTCTTTCTCGGTTAGACCTATATACTCTTTCTAATTATCCATATTTTAGTGTTTTTTCAGAATATCTTTGTTAATGTGTAATATACATGCATAAATATAACCCAGAATTTTATTTTTAGAAAAATAAAATCTACACTTTTCATTCTTTCCATGTACACCATATAAAATTAATATGACTAAATGTATGGATAGGCTTTTATTCAGCAATGCTGGGATTATGCATAATAAGTACATATATATTGTATAAATAGGCATATTCATATGTTTAAACACTTTGGCATATATAATAAGAACATATAAAATTTTCTTTTACATTGCTTAAGTATATTCTTGCTCTGTAAATAAAACTAAGCACCTTTTAAATTTTATTTCGGGTTTATTATATATCAAATGAAAAATTCTAGAAGAAAAGGCGTATAGAGTGAAATTCAATCTCTGCATATATTAGAAAACAGAGAAACAAGTTATATACAACAGCTAACGAAACAAATTAAAATAATAATAACTTATGTACTCATGTTTAAAGAAGAAATGTTTAAAGTTTATTAAAAACTGCATTTTAGGTTATACCAGAAGTACTTCAGCCACTTCCAGCTCTTTGCTAAATAATAATTTTAATTTTTTATATTGGTTATATCATTAGTCAACTAAGCCAATTTAAATATTAATAAATTTTAAATAAATTTTACCTTAATGAAAAAAGATCAGTGGTATGAAACTAGATACATGCCAATGAACTATAAATTACGAGCTACAGCAATAGCAATACTAATACTATTTATGGGATATTTAGAGGCGAGGCCGACTAGAATAGTAGAAGCACTCGCACAAGATATAGGAAGAACAAAAGAGCCGCCATTAATTAGGACACTTAAGATTTTAGGTATTGAAAGGCCAGATGTTAATTTAGAAGCTATTGAGCTAAGACCAAAGAACAATGGAGCTTTAAAAATTGTGAATAACATGCACAGATCCTTTAGCATTAATCTATCTAAATATCACAATATAGCTTCTAGAATTTTTGATTTTGAAGACTCTATTGTGTATGAGAATATAGAACTTATAGGAAGCGATGAAATTAATGAAAAAGATTCAAGTAGCCGAAAAGCACAGAAAGACATTTGCATGAAATTTATACGCGCATTTAGAAACTTAAAAGCCATTCGGGTATCTATAAAGAATATTTGGATAAAGAAAGAGGACCAATTACTTGGGATTTTCGCAGAACTTACTAATAATAGAATGAAATTTCGGGCTAATATTAAAAAAATAGTCTTTCATAATGTAAGCAATTGTTTAGCTATTCAGATATTAAAGCATTATGTTTTTGACATCCCAGTTGAACTAGTATTTTCTGGAAACAGATATATCACTTGGAATTTTTTATCAAATCTGCCAAAGCATGGGAAATATAAAAGAATAGAAATAGAGCAGATAGATGGAATTGAGAATTTAAGCAGAAATAAAATTAAAAAGCTAAGAGAAATAATTCCAGTGTTGAAAATTCAGACTCTCCCACCGGTTAGTAATGTAAACGAGATTCCCCCAGAGCTAGAGGGAATCTTTGAGGGCGTAATAGAGACAACAAATTCTAACACAGTGCGTAGATACAAAAATTTAGCTATAAATAGAGCTGCGCTTCTACAGGAGAATAAGATAATAGAACTGCTTGCATATAGTTCAGATGACTTCATTATAGATGGACAGAACAATTCGTATATAGGGCAGCAATCTAATACAGCAGCCGATCCTAGCTTTGATGCAGAAATGCAAGAGTTGCTAAAGGATAATCCATATACTTCTTTAAGAAGAGAAATGCACTTCAACCACACACGATCTGAATATGTGTATGAGGTAACCATTCGGTTTGAAACCCCAGTTAAATTAACAGTTGCATTCCTGAAGCAGATCTTCTATTGGTTTGAGAAGTATATTCCAATCTGCACAAAAATAACAATTAAAAATGTTACAATGACAAAAGCCCTGGGCGATGCCTTGGGCTCTGTAAAAATATATGTAATGTTTTTGCAGCATCTAAAATACGCAGCCATTGAAGAAATTAATGGCGAGAAGTTAAAGCTGGAGCTACGAAATGTAGACCTCTATCATAACGCATCCGGTTTAACAAAAACATCATATTCAAACCATGAGCTGAGCACAAAAGTATTTCCTGCTGAGCTATACATAAAAAATAATTTACATTGTAAAGAGCGAGGACCAAATAATACTCCCTCAACTATAAAAATGGTTTATCCTGGGGCGCAGAGCAATGATGCAGTTACGCTGTGCATGGTCTGCGGAATAAGCGCATTCATAAATGAGGAGTCTAAAGAAGTATGTAAAACCACTATAGACAACCTTTCCATTAAAGAAGTAGAAAACATTACATGGGAAGAATTCTGTTCTAAAGACAACAGACAGTATATTGAAAAGCATTTACATCTTGCATATTTTATGAATTCGGATATTACTATAACAAAAGAAAATCTTTTTTCGCATATTAAATGTTTCTTAACTAAACCAATTGTGATTCTCCCGGAGTGTATGCATACAATATGTGCAAAATGTTTTTCTAATTGGCATATGCACATGCAATCAACAGAATCATTGGTGCATGAGAGAAATAATTTAGTTACCATATCATGTCCAACCTGCCGGGGGGAAAACAGAATTGCTACATTCTTTCAATACCCAGTTAGGACCTTCAATGAAGCTGATACGCCCAAAGCACATATATATCAAAGTGAGTGCCTTCAATTTGGAAAGAAAAGTATTAGAAATTATGTCTTTTATGTGTGTGATGGATTTAAAAATGATGATTATTATAGAGAAGTAATCGGATATTTGATTAAAAAAGATGTGGTTATAAGAAGTCCTGTGGTCTCGTCTAGTTAAAATACTGCTTTTTGCACACTTAGTGTATCAAGCTAATTTAGCATATGCTATACTATGCATTACAGCATAGAAAATAAGACAGAAATGTGATTTTTCAGCGAAAAGGCAGTGCATAGCGCGCCCAGAAGCTGTGTATAGATTTCACAGAATGAAAAGCTTAAGCTTGATTCTATTTATAGCCTGAAATTTCGAGTTATTTGTATTATAAATTGGTATAAAGCCATTGATGCATATTATAGAATATAGAAGTAACAGGCAATAAATACACTAAAATATACTATTTTCATATATATTAAACAATACGAATCCAAAAAAAGATAAGTATAGCAGACAAACTTATTTCTAGTCTATTAGTATTTATTCGATGGTAGATGCTCTTTGTATATTATACTTTAATGGTATTTAGTCTTTTAAGTATTTTTGAATTTTTCTATTCTATGCAATATCAAAACCAATGGTTTATTCAAATATAGCCAGAAAATTATTCTTTACAGTTTGAAATAGTTGTGCATTACTTTATAAAAAGTAAAAATCCGGCTCTTATATGTAAATAATTCCTTTATAATATGCTTAGTATACAATATTCTAAGAGCATCTTAGCAGCACTGTCATTTATATAAGTTATTATTTTCGGGTTATTAGATTGGCAGCAAGTAGAAAAATCTTAGCACATATTCTTCTTTATTCTATAACCCAAAATTTATTTTAATATGAAAGATATCTACTAGTGTACATGTTTGTTTTATAAGTTCATATAATTTCATAATTCTTTCTAGAATACCAAGGATTTACTACTATGATCTATGCCTAAATACCAAAAAATAATTTATAAAGTTACAGAGACATTACATGAGAGAAAGCAAAGACATAAAAAAACCAAAAAAGTCAGAAAACACCGATGTAAGCACAGAAGATTCTCATTTAAACATGCCCCTTGATACTTTAAACAACAACGACTACAGCAGTACAGAAGAGCATGCAGCAACAGAAACAGATACTAGTCACCAAAGCATTCCAGGCACTGCTGTCAACACAGAAAGGGATAGATCGTCAGAAAAAGAAAAGCTGGCCAAAAAACAAAAGAGTATAAAGAGCGATGAGCCCACGGAAAATGCAGTGGATGGGAAGGAAGACAAGGATCTAGACACTGAGACGCCCGAAGGCAGGCTAAGAATGAGAAATGAAATGGCAAAAATAATTGGTGAACAAAAAATTAAGTGTGATAAATGTAATAGCGGATACATTGGAATAGGGCGGTCTGGCTATTTGAAGACAGGAGAGTACACATACGGATTTAAATGTAGAAAAAGCAGCTGTCGAAAACCAGTTGGGTTCTTTGTCTCTGTGCCAGACCAAAATAATCTGGACTGGAGTGTGTTTCCACCGAAGAACTCTATTCCCGGGCCACTTAAGCTATTTGAAAAGAATCCAAACTTAGATTCTTCTGCAGAAAAGACAGCAGAAAAAAAAGCTGCTCGCAGAAAGGAAGAAGCCCAGCCTCCAGCAATAAAAAAGCAGATGGTTGAGGAGTATTCTAGCTTTAACAACACTCCAATGGATGAGGAAGAAAACAAAGCCATATGTGACAGCGTCCTTTTGGAAACAAATGAAGACTTTCTTGATTATGAAAACACAGAAAAAGAGGATACATATGAAGAAATAAAATATCTGTTTAAGGCATTCCAAGAAGATCTTAAGCACAGTATAACTGAACTTAGAAATGAAATGATGCATGATCTTGTGGGTCTTCGAGATGAAATAAAGCACGAGATACAAAGAGTTTCTAACAATATTCAGCATAATGTTAAACAGCAAATAAGCGAGTATGGGCGCGAGTCTGCACAGCATATTAAAAAGCTGTGTGGTAAAGCATCTAAAAACACTCTATGAATTAGTAATGTTGTTTTAGAAAATAGTCCATAAAGTAGTAAAAAGGACAATTAATTAGCAATGCACTTAGGCCACCTGGCTATATGGGGGTATAATAATATGTTGTTTTTCATTATATAATATTTAACTAATAATTTGGCACTTATACATCAATATGCATTACAGAAATATATGCTGTTACCAAAGTGTAATTATTTAGTAAATTATCTATTGCATGCTGTGTAATAAGAGAAAATAAAATAATTTCTGTGCAAAATAGTGCCAACACATTGAAGATTTTTAAATACTAATAAATATTTAATTTATTATAATAGCAACTGTCGTATCCGAACAAATAAAAAAATACAGACAACTATCTTTGATCAAAAAATTTAAATACTTAGCCGTATGGCAGTGTGCTCCTCTATTTGATAATATTTTAGAGAAATAGTTAAATCTGGGGCTATTAGGTATTTTATGCAAATATATCTTTATAACTAGAAGGGTAGAAGACTCTCTTATATATAATTCTTGCTCTATTAAAAAAATTCTTTATTTTAAGCAAAATATAGCTTTTTGTCGTATCCGAACAAATTAGGATAAATTAATTTATTTTTTTTATACAGGTCAGATTAAAAAAACATGTCAGGAAGCATACCAATAAAGAAGCAATCAATTAATATTAATAACAAGCTTTGTCGTTCCAGGAACTTAGTGGAGTATTACACAGAAACTTCACAGTTACCACCCACGGGACACCACACTTTTTATAAAGAGGTGTGCATTTTTGTTTAATTTTTTACTTTTAGTTATTAGAAGAAATAAAAATAGTTTTATTTTTTTCCTGAAAAAAATTAATATGATCATACGTCTGTTACTCATACTATGCGCTGTTTATGCAAGAATGCCGTTGCACAAAATAAAAAAGGCGCAAGAGATTTTATTTAGAGATGATAACAGCATGACAATCAATCCTGATGGGCCATTAAATCTTCTAAGCGGATATATCTCGCACAAGGCTGGATACATGCACAATATGCGATTTTTTTCTCCTGAAATAGAAGCAAATTATAGCATGAAGAAAAGTGCAGAGTCCACAGAAAGTGTGCATGTATACACATATACTAGAAATCCAGAAAGCGATAAAGTATATAAAGATCTGTTTTCTAACAGAAAAAAGATCCAATATCTGTACAATTTTCATCTGGCAATGATTTACATGTTTCCATCAGAAAGCAACAGCCTTTCTATTGAATTATGTAAATCAGACTCGATTACTCGATTCTTAAGATTCCACAGTGACAAACTAGACAGTATGTATCTTCTTGCTTCGCTGCTGCTTCTCTCTGAGGGCGTGTATGTCCCCATTAAAATAGAAAAAAACATCCCAGGAGATGAGACAATTATTCTAAGAGGACAAGATCACATACCCCCATATATTAATCTAAACATGCGTTTATTAGGTATTTTACCCAATGAAAGAGGGCAGTTAATTTACCAGAAAGAAACAGAAGAAATTATAGAGTTTTTTAAAAAGATTAATACTCCCCAGTACATATATTTGTTAAAAGAATATGGCGAGCCAAGAACACAAAGTGAATTTACTTCTGGTGAATTTTTAAATAGTCCGAGATTCCTCATACAGTCTTATATTTTTGAGTATATAGATGAAATAGAGCAGTATAAGACATTAGTAAATTGTGTAATGGAATTGCTGGATTATATAAATTCGCATAGAAGAACTTCAAAAAATAGGAACAAACTGGCTATAACAGCGAGTAGAAGTTTATTTGTGAAAAAAGAAGTTTACAGCACTATGAAAAATCATATTATACCGTTTTGCGATCTTAAATCTGAAATGGAAAAAACGGCTGTTATTCCTTTTACAAACAACGCTATGGCGCTGGCATATACTCGGGTGCCAGAGTACTGCCAGAATGATAAAACAACTATAAAAGATGAGACACTTTATTATAACAATCATGTGGAAACTATGCTTTTAAATCTTTTTTGCTGTCTTACATATAACCCAGAAACTAAGATGTACACAAAAGAATGGATTAAAAGCGCGCCGGCTCCTTTAAGAGAGTTTTTTGATAAGCATTCATTGCCAACTGAGTGTGCAAGCCAGGAGATGCACAGGGACTGGTGCAAGGTTGTATCTGGCTTGTTTAATCCGAATATTGGCTATGCCCGAAACAGCAGAAATGAACTGCTAGGCGGGTTAGTAAACATTCTCTATGTTATATCCGAAATAACTGGCGGCAGCACTATCATAGACAATGCAATTAGGTACATAACAACCGTTCCAATGAGCACGGAAATAGAAACACATATACTTAATAATATATCAAATCATTTACAATTAATTTTTTCCTCTCTTACAAAGAGTCGAAAAGTCTACATATACATTCCCTCTTTAACCAAAAGGCCAAGAAAAAATGGGGTACTTGATATATTTGGAGATGTTATATTAAAATTTGTGTTTAACAACGAAAGAAGAAGTGTAATGTTAAATATTATGCCAGTGTTTTCTAAGTTTTCTTTAATAGCAGCAGAAAGTTGCATTTCAGTAGAAATATGCACTAAACTTCAGATGATTAAAGAGAAATATGAAAATGCAAATAACTACATTGGGCATATTATTCTGGAGTTTGCTAATGCAAATCTAGAGTATATTGAGGCCAAGAAAAAACCAAAGGAAGACGTTGTCTGCTATTCAATGCCAAATATAACCAAGTATACGCCTAATGAAATATTTGTATGGAGGCCAATAGATTCGCTAAGCTATAAATGTTTTTTGGTCAAAACTTTTTTAATAAGCGCCAGTAATATAGACATATCTATAAACAAACAATTTGCGCGATTTACTAAAAATATTATTGGAAGTGTATCTCTTGACAACCAAATAGAAAGAAAAAAGATTCTGTCTGGATGTGTGTACAATCCACAATATGTAACATTCTACCCCAATATTGAATATCATATAGAACATCTTCCAGATTTAGAGCTTGGTATTGTTGATATAAGAGAGAGATTTGCTGAGCTAATAAGTGGTAAGTATTTAGAATCTGACATGCAGGCCTCCTTTTACCATCTGCTGCTTCTTCCAATTTGTAATAGAGAAACATTCAATCTATTTGGAACACTAGAGTGTTTTAAGAGTATTTGTGTTACACTAGCTAAAAAATATACAACTGTGTATAAAAACAGCCCAAAGAAGAGCATTTTAATGCTGTATTGGACTCTATTTTTCATGAAGCAGTATCTAAATCCTATTAACCCACATGCATTAGACAATGTTTTTTTCGCATGGCTAACATATGCATGCAGTGAAACCAATTATAATTCAGAAATTATTGCTTGCATATATGGCATTTTAAATTATAAAAATGTCTCCATTGAGCTTACACACAGCCCTGCATATATAATGAATACCGATTTTAATCGGATTTTATCTGTTTTCCTGTCGGAGAAGAATACACTTTGCATAGCAAATAATCCAGAAAGCGAAGAAAAATATGAGATGATTTCAAACTATTTTAAGCAAAATACTGCCTCTTCACATAGTAGGGTTTTCTTTACCAATCCAGTTGTCATTTGAAGATAAAATATAAACTTTTGATGAATACACGGATTTCGGATTATTTATACATAACATGAAATTCTTAAGAAGCGAACTAGTTTTTTAACAGTTGGTTATTGGCTTAGCCACTAATACAGCGTAATAATACTATAAATAAACATGTTTATGCTATTCTCTTTAGATAACTTTAAAAATTATCATTTTATTTAGTATGCCGGTTTGCTATTATTATACTCTGATGATTGATATTCTAGCTATCTTAAATATTTAAAAATTAATTTATTCGTGTGTTTTAAATGTGATTTTATACTGCTATCTTGTATAATATACTATAATAATAATGCGCTACTATTCTTTAAATAAATATTTATTTTTAAAATAAAGTGTATACTGTTATTAATTGCAAATGTGAATAGGTTGTTTAAATATTTATATTCAAAAATAAAAATAGAAAATTGTTTAATATTTATACATTAGAAACACCTATACATTATTTTATGTAGGCATAAATAATATTTTATTTTTAATAAATCATGGATAGTTCACTTTTATTACTGTTTTATAAATGGAAAAATCTTTTTGATAGCTGAGCTACACGCATTGATAGCCTTTAAAAGCTTATTATCTGGTTTAGAAGAAACATTAATCAGCTCTTTGACCAAATTAATAGTATATGAATAATTACTTAGCCCCCTCTTTTCATCTGCCAGGGCTAAGTATTTATCTACATATTTTGCTATTTCCTGCACATGCTTTTCGTGTTTTTCTATATTAAGCCACGTAGTTTCAAATTCTTTGCACTCTTTTTCTAAAGGAAACAATGGATTGGCCTTATTACTTAATGCTTTGTAAGCATCTACATTCTTTTTTCCGCTTTTAAAGTCTAGCGTAATAAAATTTAGCATTTTCAGTGCCTCCTCTGCTAAATACTCTATGTTTGAAGAAATACGATTCATCTCATTAATGTCGTTTTTTAATACATCTACCTCAGCAATATCCATTTTTACTGTATAAATAAACTTGTGAATTAGATTGAAGCGTGCGCTTTTTCTGATCATAATCCTATTTGAATTATCATTGTCATATAAATACTTTTTAAATTCTATCAATCTATCAGGAGTTTGAACATTTGACACATTCTCTAGAAATTGAAACAGCTCTGGCATCTGCTGAATAAATAAATTGCTTGTAAACTTCCATGCTTCTTTAATTAGCTTTATTCTTAAATTAAATATATTACTGGTCGTATCATCTAAGGGCAATTTATAATTTATATCAGCAAGATCAAAATCTAGCCTTTTCTTATTAGAATTAAATATAGGATGCCCTGCTAGGAATAACTCTATCTGGTAAAATAAACTTCCAATAAAATTTAGTAATTTTATTTCAATCTGGTGTATTTTATCTTTAAGAGAATTAATCGTGCTAGAGTCTTTTTCTGGTGTAGAGAAATCAACTATATTGTGGCTGTATTGCTTTGAGCTAGTTTGGAGCATATCTCTAAAGTCAAAACTTTTGTACAATCCAGGCGATTTTATCAGTGTTACAAAGACATTCGCGAGTTCTGAATTACTTGGCACATCCTTTTTAAGCCCCTCTAGCTCTTGGCTCGAATTGTTTATTAATGAATTCTTTGCATTAAGCATATTTTTGAGGTTATCTTTTACGAATAGATAATACTCGCTAGCTCTAGGACTAAGAATAGGCAAATTCGAGAATTTATATTTCGGGTTGTTGTATAGTTTATTCACGCCTACAGAAGGATCATTGTTATTAGCTCTAAAAATGTCTAATAATTCATTAAAAATATTTTCCTTTATAACATCTTTATTTGCAATATATTCATAAATATTATGCTGTGGTTTTTGAATGCATCCTGCCCAGCTCTCTATATAGTTGTTTAAAGATTGTCCTGTGATTCTTTCAAAGTTCTGCCTGTATTCTTTTATAATAATAATAGATTCATGTTGCGGCTTGAATTCCACATTTTTGTTGCTATTGCATTTGTTTTTTCCAGATTTTTTTATTGAGTCATTCACTGTAGCGCACCCTCTTCTAATATTATTTTTTTCTTTAGTTATACTTGAGTTTATAGTATCCATAGAACTACTCAAGCCAGGTTCCATTTGGCCTTGATGCGCATTTGTATTATCCATTGACAGTGCACTACTAGCTTCTACAAATATAAATTTTATTTTGGCATACATTAATCCTAATATAATCGCTGCACATATTCTTCTCTTAATAAAATGCATTTTTTTCACACAAAATAGCATATATAAGCCTTAATATATACTTGCATTGTACCTCTTTATATAGATGTAATTTTAATTTACTCCATAATTATTTCTCTCCTTTATATAAGGGGAGAACTCATTTTGATTGGTATTATTCATCAGCCTATTGCTAGATGCCACTCATTAGTAAACTTTAAAGACCATTAAGTTCTTTTAATTCGTATATATAGATAAATTTGGTTGTTTATTTTGTTTCTATATGGTTAGTGTATTTCTAGAATTATTTAGTTCATGGAAGAATGCCTACACAGCATTCAAATAATATAAGCCTTTATTAAAAGATAGTTTAAGCTAAAGATATTTCAATTCTAAGAGTAGTTTATAAAAATAAAAAATTAATTCTCTAAAACGCACTAATAACAGGCCCAAGCATGTATTTTAAATACGCTAGTATAGGATGAATGTCTTCATAACCTGAATATCTGGAAATATAGAGAGAATTTTAGGACACTGCTTCTTAAATAATCTAAATTTAATCTATTTCTTCTTGATTATGCCATATTAAATTTGTGAGATTCACTTGTTAGTGCATGCTATGATAAAAAACTTATGTAAATACAAGTAGGGGCAGTGACACCACTGCAAAAGTAATATTGTGGTGCAGTTTATATGGAGGTAAATTAAATTATTTTTATCTCTAAATTATTTATATGAATGAAGCTCTGATATTTAAGGAGTATAGATAGAAAGTATTTAGAACAAACATAATTTAAATGTAATGCCAGTATTTTTAAATAATAAATTATGTTGCCAAGGGGCTATATATTAATAATTAGTTTAATAAAATTTTTATCTTGGTTTAATTTGTTGGCAACAAATTAATTATCTTTGTAGATCAACAAAAGTCCAATCCAAATATATATAACCCCCGAATAACCAGAATTATACAAATAATATTTTAATTTTAAAAAATGGAAAGGATGAATGCAAAGCGTAGGATTATTCATTTCACACAAGAAACTATACTAAAGAAAATATGGGCCATTATGGCGCTAATGACAATGACACACACTGTGTATGCATGGCTGTCAAGTAATGAAGAACAAGAAATACAAAAAATGAGATTTGGTGATTCAAACCAACTAATAATGCACCCAAAAGGAATATTTTCTTCATTTTGCAAATATGCAATGGAAAATAGTAAGTTTATGCACAACTTGAGAAATTATTCTTATGTAATAGAAAGATCCGAGAGCAATGAAAATGGCGGTAGAAATACAATACGCCGTGATCTTGACAACTATCTACAAGAATTTGCACAGCAGATGATTAATATGTTTCCATCAGAAGATGGAAAATTGTCTATTGACTCAAAAGGCTCAGATGCATTCATAAAGTTTATGGAAAACTATAAAGATAGTTCAGACAGCCTTTATGTCTTAGCTGCTCTATATCTTCTTTCTGAAAAAATAAATATTCCTATTGAAATAGTAGGTGATGAAAAAAGTGGAATGAATCTAACTCTAAAGAAAAAAAATAAAAACTCTCTGCATATTAGCTTAAGCATGACAATATACAAAAATACTAACGAGGGTGTTTACCAAAAACAAACCGAGAAAATTATAAATTTTTTTAAAAGCACTGCAGATCCTTCTTCCCATATAACGGTGCCAGCAAAATTCTCGATGCCTTCTACATACCAGGAGTTTCTAACGGGAGATTTTTTGTTCAATCCTAGATTCCTTATACAATCATACATATATAAGTATATAGACACAAAAGAAAAATACAGCCAGTTTATGATGGCAGTATACACTTTGTTGTGTGAGAACATGCCCAGTGAAAATCAGGCCCCAACCTCTGAGATAGAAAGGCATGCACAGCGAGTATGTGAAAGCCTTTTTATTAACGAAAGTTCAGATACAATGAAAAATAGTCTAGACTGCATTACCAATTTATGTGCAATTAAAGACATGGATGCCATTAAAAATTGGGCATTGGCATTTAAAGGGGATTCATTAAACCATTTGCATACCCGATTGCCAATATTCAATAGGAGTAGTGACGATTTTAATGAACATGCACTCCCACAATGCGGGTATGATAATTGTATAGAAGGATTTCTTCTAGGAATATTCCTTTGTTCTACCTTTGAACAAAAATCACAGAAGTACAAACTAGATCATCTGCCAAATCCATCTAAAGAATTAAAGGACTTTTTTTGCAAGTACAATGAACCAACAGCCACCACAGAAATTAGTATACATAAAGACTGGTGCAGGGTTGTAGCTGGACTGTCTGATGACTCAAATGTATTATATGACAAACTTTCTAGAAACAAGATTTCTCCTGGCTTGCTCAATATACTCTATATAATAAAAAAAATTGCAGGCGAAAATGACGAGCTAAATAGGGCAATTTTATGCCTAGAAGAAATCATCATAAAGGCCAAAGTCGAAGAGAGTGATTTAAAAAAAATACAAAACTGTATGCAAAATGTGTTTATGTCTCTTTCATATAGCAAAAATATAGAAGTTGTATGCGATTCAATCGCTTTAGCTCAGATTGGCATTAAAATCCAAAGAAGAACAGACATAACACCAGACAATGGGCACTCTTTTCTGGTTGTGTACAAAAAAGGCGAAGAAGATATGGCCTCCACAATTAAAATACAGCTAAGCAAAGAAAAATCAATGCCCATTATTAATTGGTTTGCTACAGAAGATCTAAATTTAAGGATTGGTTGTGCAAAGAGTCCATTTAAAAAGATGCAAATAAAGTATGCTGAGCCAGAAACCTACAGCGAGTATATTATAAAACAATACATAGATATTAGACTGTATCAAACCGTCTTGGGAATAGAAAAAATCAATGAATTTACCAAAAGGATTCAAACTACGCCAATGCCAAAGAGCAATAATATAGCCCAAAATCCAAATGCTTTACTGCTTTGGGGTACTCTGGAGAATATACGCTACAAGTCGTGTATTATTGAAATGTTTTTAATCCACACGAGTCCAAACAAGTTAGATACAAAAAATCGCATGGTTCAGTTTACTAAAAACCTTATTGGAAGTGTTTCTCTTAAGGATCTGAGGACAAAACAGCAAATTCTAAAAGGTTTTGAATTTAATGAGAACTATAAAGAGTACTATACGCAGTATAGCAAACAGGCATCAGAGATATTTAAGTCCTATAGAACTCTTAAGGGCACACAAATATTACTTGAATCTCTATTATCTGTAAATGCTTCTCCTGTCGCTATTATTAGCTCATTCCAGGCACTAACAAATGGACTGCAGGGAAGTAATTGTGGGTTGAATTTCTTTGGATCGGATTATGTATGTAAGAATCTAGTCAAAAAATTATCTGAGCTTGAAAATGACAATGATATAAAAACAAATATGGAAGTTATTCTAAAATCAATTAAAAAATGTGAGACCACATTAAGCAAATACATGCCAGAAGATATTTTTATGGCCTGGTTTATTCACATCGGAAAGTGGGAGGTATATCATAAAAAATCAATCATCAAACCTATCTATGATAGCATAGATTTCAAAAAGGTGGATATAAAAAATGTTAAATCTATTTTAGAAATTAAAATTTCTACTTTAAGCTATCCTACTATGCGTTCTATCGTGGAAAAAGCAGATAAATTATTGGATGACAACAAAACAATGCTAGTAGAAAATGCAAACATAGATGACAAAAAGTACAGTCTTTTAAAGGAAATCCTGCAAAAATTACTTATTAATCCATTAGACACAGCAAAAGAAACAACAAGGGCGCTGCCCGTGGCTAGTTTAGTAACAGGATAACTATTTTTAAAGAAGATAGCTCAGTGAACAATTAATAAACATTAATTTAAAACATGTTTATAATTATCTTTTTCGGGTACGCATATATATTATACAACATATTGCATAGTGCATGTTTGATATTTCAGAGCTAATTGGATAGGTTGTGTTCTAAAACTAACATAAGTATAGTAGCACATATATAATCTGATTGTTTGGACGAACCTGGCAGCATAAATTGCATCAAGATTTATTGTTGGCACAGCATGTTAAAATAAATTAAACTAATATCACAGTTTATAAATACGTGCTAAGAATTCAATAAAGGCCAAATTAACAATGGCCACTTCAAAGAAATAAACTATTTCTATTTATACATTTAATTCGGGATACTTGGGTTATATTGTGATATTATAATCATAAATACGCCTTGAAACCCCATAACAATTAATATACAAAAGACTTTTTAGAAAACGTAAAGAATAAATTATTTTAAATACTTTTATTTTATATAGAATATGCTATATAGATAATTATGAGAAAGCGGATAGCATACAACTAGTTTATCTGAATAGAATATTTTATAATTAAGAAGAAAAGATATCAAATTATTCTACCTCGATAAATTAAATGTACTATATACTCTGCTCAAATTATAATTAACTAAGAAATATTCCAAATTTTTTGAATAATATAGGCACTAGCTGCAGAAGTTGCGAAGGAAAATTTTCTAAAAAGTACTTGGCCAAATATTGCATAGAAAACAAATATCTACTTTGCCGGTCCCTTAGTCAATCCTATATGCTCAACCGCGAAATTAGTTATTTTTCTTATATAGTCTACGTATTCTTCTATATCAAGTTTTTTATGATATAACTCGCCAATGTCCTTTTCTAATGGGTATAGTTTAAAGTTAGTTGCATTTGTCAACGAAATATAGCTTTGTATATCTTTTAATCTGCCTTTGAAACTTATTGCAATCAAATTTAGCAGTTTTAGAACTTCTTTAATTAAATCATTAATCGCAGAAGACGCCCAGTTAACATTATCAAAATTTGTGTTTGTATTGTTGACGCTATTGATTATTCTTTTTATTTCGTTTGTGGTGACACCACCATTCGGACGGGAGCCCCCAACGGCGATCCGTCTGCGCGCCAGCTCGCGCGGTGATCCCGCCAAAGCAAAGGCCGGGATCTCTGAATCAGTATATCAACTTCCGACTATTTAACCGGAGCTCTTCCCTCAATTTAGGGGGAGACTCAGGGAAGCATCAACGGCTTAACTTTAGCGCCAGGCCTAACACACCTGCGCCCGAGACTCCGTGTCCGCGCAGGCTTGGGCCGCTTCCTAAAGACAATAAAGAGCTCTCCCCTTTCACTCTCTTCTCTCTCTTGGCTACGTAGCAGGGCGGCGGTGGCGTTACTCCTCGTGGGTACGTCAATTAACTACAGTATATTATTATAATACAGCAGTATTTCTCTAAATTCTAATGGATTGAAAGTATCATATATTCTAAATTTAATTTGATATGTCTCTGATAATCAGTTTATGTTTTGTGATTTATACTGTTTATGTTGATTTCTTCTGTTGTATTGTGTATTGTATTTTAGTGTATTTAAGTATAAATTGTTTGTTCTTTATGTTCTGTAAATAAATATTTTACTTTTAAAATAAAGTGTATAGTATACTAGTAATAACATGAATGGATTTATTTACAAGCAGTTTATATTTAAAAATAAAATAGAAAAAGAAAAGAAGAAAAAAGAAGAGAAAAGAAGAAAAAGTGATAATGGAGTATATAAATGTAGAATATCACAAGTAAAGGCAAGGAAACACACAGAATAAGAAAAGAAGGTGTGATATGACAAAGCACTTATTTGCAGTCAGAATATAATTATATTTAAAGATTTCATGTTCTATACTAATAATAAGAGTAATTCAATTCATGTAAATTTTATTTTATGCAGAATATATATACCGCAGGGATAATTTAAGAGAGTAAATTAGTTGTTTTTTTACAAAGCATTAAAATAATAGAACAGGATTATTATCAAGTTAATTCTATTTTAAAGTATATGTTGCCAATGGGCTATATATTAATAATTAGTTTAATAAAATATTATCTTGGTTTTAATTTGTTGGCAACAGTATAAAAGAAAAATAATTTCAACTCGAATTTAAATATGAAAGAGAGAGACAATATACTCAAAAAAAACAAAAACATGTGTATAGAAAGAAAAACATTAAATAAGAATAATATACTTATAATACTATTACTGACGATACACAGTATATATGCAAGATTAGACACAAGAGATGCTAGTACTATACAGAAAATGGAACTAGGAGATAAAGACAGCCTAGTAGTAATACACCCACAAGGCGGGCTTTCTCCATTCTATCAGTGTATTATGGAAAGAAGTGGGTATATAAAGAACTTACGGGGATATCTACATGCCATAGATGGGAGTGGAGACCAAGTTGGAGGGTATGGGTCTACTATACTCAAGGAGTCTAGTGAATACATGCAGGCATTCACACAGCAGCTGATTAATATGTTTCCTTCAGAAGATAGATATTTATCTATTGAGTCAGAGAGCCCAGACTCATTCACTCGGTTCTTAAGAAGGCATGAAGACAAGTCAGATAGTTTGAATTTATTGGCTTCTTTATTTCTTCTTTCGGAAGGGATAAATATTTCCATTGAAATAGTAGAGGATAAAGTGAATAAAAATAAAATACTTATTCTAAAGAAGAAAAAAGTAGAGAGACCAGAAGAAGAAGATAGAAATAGTAGTTCTGAATATGATGAGTTAGAGAAGAGAAAAACGAGCAGAAGAGAAGGATTTCACATCAACTTGCATATGAATATAAAGAAAAAAAACAAAGAAGGGAAGAATGTAGAGAGAACACCCCAAAAGAAAACAGAAGAGATAGTGAGCTTCTTCAAGAGTCTTGCCACCATTAATTCATCTTACTGCTTAAAAGTGCCAGAAGAGTTCTCAATGCCTACTACATATGAAGAGTTCTTAAAGGGAAATTTTCTGTGCAATCCGAAGTTCCTTATACAGTCGTACTTCTTTTAGTATATAGACAGTGTGGAGATGTATAGAGAGTTTGTGAGAGCGGTGTACGGGCTGCTGCGTGAACAAATATCAAACAAAGATGAGAAAAGGAGTGAGAATATAAGCATGGAGACAGGAAAGAAAGCACAGAAGGTGTTTGACAGTCTATTCATTAAACAGGACTCAGCCGAGCTGCCTAGCAAAGTGAAATATACTGAGGATTTTAGATTGGTTGAACATAAATTGAATGATGAACTACAGCCAATACCATATTTTGAGAGTGAAAAATTACCTATTTATGATGATGATTCTCCAGACAGCCATAATGTCTTTTTACAGGAATATATGCCATTATATAATCGAAAAACAGACGAGTTTATTAATGATAAATTGAGCGAGAATGACATTGTTATTGAGCCTGCTCTTCTATTTTTGTTCTTTTTATTTGCATTTGATTCTAGCACTGGGAGGTACGATATAAGCCACATGCCCAATCCATCGAAAGAACTAAAGAGATTCTTTGCTAAGTATAGCGATCCATTGCAGGTTATGGACTATACTATGTACAGAGAGTGGCACAGGGTTGTAAAGGACCTACCCAATAAAGACATTTCCTACCGTTTACATTCATCTGACAGCAGAAATGAAATTCAATTTGGTATACTAAACATGATATATGTTATGAGAGAAATAGCAGGTAAGAATGACACTAAAATTAATGAAAATATTGAATCTATAAAAATTATTATAAATAACTGGAATAAAGATTCCGATTCAGATAAAAATAAGCTTTTAATGGGTATACAAAAAATATGGATCTCACTCTCAAAAAACAAGAAAATTAAAACACAGTGTAATAAAATTTTTACAAAAAGATTAGAAAATAACATAATAGATATAGGTATGTATTCAAATTCGCCTTTAAAGATTATATATAAAAAGAAGGAGGAAGACCCGGGTTCTATTGTAATAGAGATGGATGATTTTAGTAGTTATGCTTGTTGGTTTCTATCGTATGAGAGGAACCATATTCCATGTGGGAGCCTCACGCCCACATCCGTGAAGTCTTATAGAGTTGCATAATTGGAAATCGAAACTATATAAGGCGAAAAATAATAAAAATTTGCATGAGTTTTAATAATGTTCAAGGGAGTAACCAACTATGCTGATAGTGATCATAATGGCCGTGTAAAATGCGAGGTTTCCGGGAATATGCTAAGAAATAAGGGCAGCAATGCCGAAAAACCATTATATGATATAAAAAAGATGTATACTGAATCAAAGAATTACATTGGATGCATTATGAGACAATACGCGAATCTATATCTAGACAAAATCTCGTATGCAATTAAAGGTGAGTACAGATTCATTAAAAGAATAAAGTATATTTTAAATAGTGAACACACTAACCCAAACGGCCTACTACTGTGTGGTAACCTAGAGACCATGCATTACAAGTATGAAATAACTAAAATATTTTTGGAAAAACACCGAAGTTATACTAAATCTTATAGAAATGCAATAGACATATCTAATACTATGGTGCAGTTTACAAGAAACCTTATAGGAAGTGTTCCAATTAATGAACACGCATTAAAGGAAAAATTTCAATCCAGTGGTATTTATGATGGCGAGTATAAAAATTGGTATCCTTGGATAGAATAGGATGTTTCTATGGATACGCCATCAAACAACAATTTACAGCCAAATACTTCAAATGCCGTATAATTAATAAAGAATGGCAGTTGAGGTATAGAAGAGTATGTGAAACTAGCGGGATATTTAGTTGAGACTTCATGCTTTATATCAATAATCAATAAACTATTTTGCATTAAACATACTTTTAACACCTCTATTTATATTTGATTATACTACTACTATGCAATAAACAATTAGTTTTACACCTATTTGTTGTTTTATACAACTAGATTGTTCTATTGTATTAATTATATTATGGTATGTCATGTATCACTTGGTATATTCTATTTCTGTTGTTTATGTAGTATATTTGTTATTTTACTACTTTATTCTATTCATTATTCTTTCACTATAGGTATTCAAAAGATTTAATTTTAATTTTAAATATTCTACTGCTATTCTATTATACATACACAGCAAAAAGAATAGAATATAAATAGAAGAAAGAGGAATAAAATTCAATCTATAATAAGAACAGGAGATACTAAAAAGTAAACACATAGGGAAATAGAGAACAGTGTGTCTTATTATAAAAATAGGATACACGGGAGGTATATACAATAAAGACAGTGTCACTTGGAGTTGATTCTGGCTAGTGATATAGTACGTAGTTAGGTGGTCCAAATTGGTACGCTATATAAGAACGAGTTATATTGGCATAGACAGGTATAGATTGGAATATATTGAGTGAGTTTGTGTGAGTAATACGCTTTGTTAAAGTATTAATGTATATATAAAATTGTTATAACAAGAAATAAAAAGCATAATAAGAATATAAAAATTTTAAAAATAATTAAGAGATGATAGGAAAAGAGAATATGCTTAAAAAGAACAATATTCTTATAATAACTCTACTAATAACAATGATACACCATACATGTGCGTTTCTGGATTCATTAAATACAAATCGGACACATGAAATAAAATTAGAGAACAACTTAGTAATAAATCCAGATGGTGGGCTTTCACCAAGCACGCATTATATGTCTTATTTATGTAAGTTCATGCACAACTTCCGAATGTACTGGCATGGTGTATACAGAGAGTGGTATTTAAAGAAGAAAAACAATAACTCAACAGAAAGTGAATATATCGGTGAGTATTATAAAAATTCACTAGAATGGAAAGTACACAATAATATAGACGAAGATACAGAGAAGAACAAGTATTTACAAGCATTTGCACAGCAATTAATTAATATGTTCCCATCAGAAGGTATACAATTGTCTATTGAGTCAGAGAAGAGTGACTCATTCACTCGATTTCTAAGAGAGTACAAAGACAAGTCAGATGGTTTATATGTTCTTGCTTCTTTATTTCTTCTCTCAGAAGGGATAAATATTCCCATTAAAATAGTAGAGGATAATAAAAAGAATGCTGGAAATAAAATGCTCGTTCTAAAAAAGAAAGAAACAGTGAGTCCAGAAGATAAATTCCATGTCAACTTGATTCTGGCTATAAAAAGTAAAACAGAAGAGGATAATACTGCTGAATCAGCATATCAGAAGAAAACAGAAGAGATAGTGAGCTTCTTCAAGAGTCTTGCCACCACTAATTCATCTTACTGCTTAAAAGTGCCAGAAGAGTTCTCAATGCCTACTACATATGAAGAGTTCTTAAAGGGGAATTTTCTGTGCAATCCGAAGTTCCTCATACAGTCGTACTTCTTTGAGTATATAGACAGTGTGGAGATGTATAGAGAGTTTGTGAGAGCGGTGTACGGGCTGCTGCGTGAACAAATATCAAACAAAGATGAGAAAAGGAGTGAGAATATAAGCATGGAGACAGGAAAGAAAGCACAGGAGGTGTTTGACAGGCTGTTTATAGATGAAGAAGTATTAAAAAAACAAATGAAAAACATAACCCGAAACCATTACGAATGCTTCTGTGAATTAAAAGAAAATAGAGATGCATGGGCGGGCACTCCATTTATAAATAGTGAGCTAAATTGCATATATATCCCCAAGTACCTTCGAAGAGAAAGCAGATTTAGTGTAAACATAAACGACAGACACGAGGCTCAAAATTCCCAGGACTGTATTCTTCTTTACGTATTTTTCTATTTTGCCTTTGATCCTGAAACTAAAATATATAACATAGACCACTTGCCAAATGCATCCAAAGACCTGAAGAACTTCTTTGCCAAATACAGCTATCCTGTAGAAAGCGTGGGTATTATTATGCAGTGCGAGTGGTGCAGGGTTGTATCACGCCCCCTTGAATTGAAAGATCGAGAGATTATTGACGATTCAACAATTAGCCACGGAGTACTAAACATGTTATATGTGATGTGTGATCTAGTGGGGAACACACCAGAAATAAAAAGCGCAATTAACTGTATAAAGGGCCTGCTTAACACAGATGTTAAGAATGACTACAGTGGCCTAAAAAACTGCATGCTGGAAGTATTTTCTTCTCTTTCCAGGAATAAAAAGGTAAAACTAGAGTGCAACTTCATTAAATATATGAAAAAGTACAATGAAGAAGTAAATGAAGATATAGAAGTAAAATTACAGGTTCTATATGATTTTGGCCAAGAGTGGCAAGGAATTCAATTTGAAACATCTAACTCATATAGAAACCCGCCCGTAGAGACAGTAAAAGAAGAGAATGAGGACACTGATGAATTGTGTTCTATTGATTCGCGCTCTGATGATTCTTTCAGCGAAATAGTATATACGATTAACAATGGCTATAAATTTGTAGACACTTACCAAAAAATGATTATAAATCAATTCATTATCTCCTCTTCCTCTACAAACCATACACGCTATGATTTAGAATATTCATTTGAGAAGAATAAAAAGAAAATAGTGGTTAATAAATGCGACACCCCAAACAGTCTAATGCTATGGGGCAGTCTAGACAGCCTGGAGTACAAGTCACACCTTGCCAAGCAGTTCCTAATCCACTCTAGTGGAGCTCTTTTAAACAGTAATACTCCCATGGTACGGTTCACTTCTAATCTCATAGGGAGTGCTCCCTTAAATGACTTAAGGAAAAGACAGCACATTCTGTCTGGCTGTGCATACAACGAGAACTACAAAACATACTACCCACAGCTTGAATATGATGTGTGCACTGTACCCAAGACAGAGCTGTCATTGGCAGGTTTGTATCCAATGATAGAAGTTCTGGTTAAAATGCGAGGAATAAAGTACTTCTCTGTTGTTCACTCGTGCTTATCGCTGCTGCATGTGTACAAGAGTGATATAGAAGTACTTTATGCTTTCTCAAATGTGTCCGTGCTTATTAATATAATAAAAGAAATTCAGTGGTCTAATAATAAAAAAGAAGAATATACACTGCAGCCTTCTCAATCCAAAAAACTAAATAGTGATTTGTCAAACAATCAAGGTATAGCATGTTTATATTATAAAAGGGCAAACAGACCGTCGATTTTTGATTATGTTCACCAAAATATGGCAGAGGCACTGCCTTCGCACAGTAAGTACAACCACAATATTATTTACATATGCTGGCTTTTTAGAATACTTGAGTCAAATTGGGGGTTTTTCAAAGTACATGATATTAAGCCACTGTACACACATATAGACCCGTCCAGTCTTTCAGACGAGTTTGTGGATGTTTTGGGTGACTGTCTGACCCCAGAGAATGCCAGGTCTGTTATAAAGTTTTTAGAAAAGAATAAATTAAGATTATACGGCAGCACGGATGAAAAGGAGTGCGAAAAGAAGCACCGGGCAATAGTATCTCTCTTTAGAAAGTGTACTACAAAAAAGCAGCCGGTCATAAATAAATAATGCTTAGTCATACACACTGCAAGTATGCAAAGTATATAATATGTGCATATAACAGCCAGTTCATACTCCATCACAGTGTCTGGGTTATTAAGGCATGTTTTAATTATGTGTGGTGTGTGCTTGTGTAGTAGTCTGTTTGTGGCGTGATGTGTAGTTATGTGTGGTGTATTAACTGTGTGATGTATTATAATTGGATATGTTTATATATATATTTATATAAGAGCAAATAAATAAACTTAAAATAAATTGTATAATAATATTTTTATTAGTGTACGTGTTACATATTGAATTGTTATATCTTTTATATAAACAGAATACTAAAAATAAAAAGAGAAAAGAGAAAGGAGAAGAGAAAGAAAAGAGAAGAGAAGAAAGAAGAAAGGAAGGAATGGGTAGAGATGGAGACTAAACAGAAAGAGAACAAATAAGGAGATAGAAGGCAAAGTATGTATTATAGGGCGTAGCAGTATATTTAATCCAAAGAGCCAATGTGTTATTGTAAATACTGCTATACTATGAAACATACGAATCAAATAGTGTACCAATCAAATAATGACCAATTAATTAGGCGAAGTTGATTTGATCAATCAATATAACGAAGAACAGTATTTGATTGGTCCGTTAAGAGGTAAGCAACAACCAATTAGTTGAAAGACCCCTCTAAATTAAGATATAAATATCAATATAACCTGAACGTTAATTAGATTAAATTAGAAAAAACGAATCGGGTAATAAAAAATATTTTTTTATTCCCAGAATGAAAAACCGTATGATCATAAAGCTACTAGTGATGATGTACACAGTGTGTGCAAGACTAGAGATGAGTGGTATACAAAATATATGTGAAACCCCATTTAGTATAAATAAAAACATACTAATCAATCACAATGGACCGCTAAACCCACTCAGAACGTACATCATGCACAAGAGCAGTTATATATACAACAAGCGGATGTTTTCACAGGAAATATATACTGATTATAGTCTGAAGAAAAGTGCAAAATCAACAGAGAATGAGCATTTCTATATATATACCAGAAACCCAGAAAATGATAAAGCATATAAATTTAATAATAATAGGCGTAGATATACCCCTAATTATTTATATTACTACCACAAAACAATGATTTATATGTTTCCGTGTGAAAATAATAATCTTTCTATTGAGCCATGTAGAAACGACTCTTTCACACGATTTCTAAGAGCGCACTGCAACGAGGTGGACAGTCTGTATCTTCTTGCTGCACTGCTGCTTCTTTCAGAGGGTATTGATGTTCCTATTGCTATAGAAAAAAATATACATAGTGGTGAGAGAATACTTTTAAAATTTGATTTTGACGAATTTTCCTTTATTGACCTGCCTTTATGGTTGGAAAGCATAGTGCCCAAAGAGGCAGATCAGCAGATGCACGATGCAAACAGTGTATCAGAAGACATTGATCTATACATACGCCAGGAGAATATTATGCATGAAGTGGAAAGAATGATGGTATACCAGAAGGAAGCAGAAAAGATTGTGCAGTTTTTTAAGAGTCTGTGTATAGAGCCTTTTTTATCTGATTTAGAAAAGTGTAGAGAACCAGAAACACAAAGTAATTTTAATCTGGGTTATTTTCTTGACAGTCCAGGATTCCTTATACAATCTTATATTTTTGAGTACATAGACAATGTAGAGCAGTACAAGCTGTTTTTAGACAGTGTACATATGTTGCTACAGAAATTATTATACTACATGGAAACAAAACCATCAGAGCAACAAAAAAACTTGATTAAGGAAATTATAGATTATTACTTTATAGATAAGAACGGTTTATATGAAGATATGCACCTAAATCATATTATAGACATGTGCAGCCTAAAATATAAAATAGACAGATCTTCAATTCTTCCATTCACAAGTATAGAAATGGTACCTTCCTACACCCGTGTGCCAGAGAATGAATACAATCCAGAGAGCATAGAGGACTTTGTACAAGACGAGACATTACAGTACAACAACCATGTGGAGACAATGCTTTTGAATCTGTTCACGTGTCTTACATACAATCCAGAAACCAATCTATGTTCAACTGAGCATATGCGCGGTGCCTCTGTAGGCCTAAAAGTATTTTTTAATAAATATTCAGTACCCACAGAGAGTGCAAGCCAGGAAAAACACAGAGACTGGTGCAGAGTTGTATCAAGGTTAAACAATCCAAGCATTAGATATGTAAGAGAGAGTAGAACAGAGCTGTGTGGTGGGCTAGAGAACATTCTATATGTGATATATGAGCTGTTTGGTGAAAATATTAATATAAGAGCTGCTATAGAAGGTACAATTAACAGTTCACACAATAGAAGGGCAGAAAGAGTAGAGAGCATAAAAGAATTATTTTTAAATATTCTTACTTGTCTCGCCACTAGTCACAAAATCAGTATTGAATCATCAGGGCTAGAATACTTACCTACTGAGAATCTGATATTTGGTATGTTTGGAAGCATTGTACTTGGTTTTGAGGCTAAGGGTAAAAAAGAGAGTATAAAACTAGACATTTTGTCTAAGTATTCTAAATTTTCTCTTGTGTCTGATTTCAGTGCCTTTTCAGAAGATGCAAAAAATGAGCTAATGGATATGCAAAGAATATATAATTATGCAAGAAACTATATTAAAATAATTTTTTGGAATTATTTAAATAATAGCATAGAACGGCTTAATAAAAAACTGCCAGCTCAAAACTACAGTGCAATTGTTGGCATGCTAGATCAAATGAAGATATCAGCAAACTATATTTTCTTATGTGGGCGTATAAACTCTCTATGGTATAAAATGTCGATTATAAATTATCGTTTAATGTACAATACTATCAACAAATTGCCAGAGAGTAATCACTTATTACGGATTACATCAAATATTATAGGGAGTGCTCGTCTTGATAATCCAAGAGAAAGAAAGATGATTTTACTAATCCCATTTATATGCAATTGTAACCATAAAAAATACTTTCCAAGTATTAAGTATAATACATATAATCTTCTCATATCTGAGCTTGGAGTTATTGATGTGAGAAACGCACTAAGTATTTTAATAGATATAAGCAAAACAAAGGAGTCCTTTCAAAAGTGCTTTAAAAATATATTGGCACATGCTATTTGCTACAGGAAATTATTTGGCATATTTGGATCATATAGGTCATTTGAAATAATGTGTGTTAAACTAGTTAAAAAGTATAAGCTTGTAACATTAACATGGACATTACAGCGTATAAAATCATCCAGAGTAGATCGTAATAATGTGTTAGATGCGATTTGTTTCTTATGGCTATCATATGCATGCATAAATACCCCATATAATTTAGAAGTAATTTATCATCTATATACAAACATAGATCCATTGAAGATTACCAGCAGGTGTATAGCGCATATGACAAGTATAAGAGGAATGGACTTTAATCGTATTTTGATGGTTCTTGAGAAAGAAAAAGGCTCGCTGGTTTTAGAGACGAATGCAGAAAGTATAGAAAAATACGAAAGAATAAAAAAACATTTTCAAAGCTGTGCTACGTCTGTAGTTCCTGGAGGTTCTTCAATCAATCCAATTACTATATGAACAAGAAAGCACTCAAATGAGTAGACTGTAGTTCTATTGCAGTTTTTATAAGCACATATATATTATAAAACCCAAATTATTATTAATTAGACTGGAGTGTAGTATATATTGTGTACATTCAATAAATAACTGGATTTATATAGTTTACTATTTATATGGCTAGGGCATTGTACTCTATTGTGTACTCATTAATGTATGCAGTTAAGGATAGCATTCACAGGTATTTCTTTTGTAATATATTTAACAATTCGTATTATACCACGGCAAAGGTCTATAATAAGTAAGTTTTGATTATTGTCCACTGGAATCTTATTTTTATTTCTATATAATTTCAAAGCACTCTTACAAATACTAAAGAGAATAATGCAATGCAAAAAGTAAAAATATTAATAGGCCATGCTATTATATATAAATATATATAATTTAGGATTTCTATATTTTAAGGAAATATTTTAACCTCTGTCATATGAATAAAGAACATAAGTCTTATAAGTCAGTTTCACTTCCAGATAGAATAATAAAAAGAAAAAAGAAAGAAATAATAAAAAGAAGGGAGAAGAGAAGAGAGAAGGGAGGAATGGGTAGAGAACAAATAAGAAGATAGAAGGCAAAGTGTGTATTAAAGAGTGTAGCAGTATATTTAATCCAGACAACCAATCTTATTGTAGTATAGCTGGAATAAATTAGATGAGCATTTAAATAGGAGATGGTATGAATTGCAATAAGTAACCAATCAAAGAATAGTTCGTGTTATACATGCAATCAGGCACGCCTATAAGTGTTTATTATGCATTGACCAATCAATAGTAAAGATAGCACGGAGTTATTAAAAACAAAATATATATATCTTTAAATTTATTTCTAGGGTGAACAATAATATGATTATAAAGCTACTAGTGATGATGTACACGATATGTGCAAGACTTGAGTTGAGTGATATAAAAAGCATAGGAGAATCCGTAGTTATTGAAGAAGGTAACTTGGTAATACATCCAGATGGATCACTTAGTCCATCCAGAGCAGACATTATGCGCAAGTGCGAATATATACATAACAAACGATTATATGCATACGAAATAGACACGATGCATAAATTGATAAAAACATATGAAAATGGCGAAGAAATTTATGAATACGAAAAAGAGCCAGTCAAAGACAAAGCGTATGATGATATATATGACCCGAAAAAATTTAAAGCAAAGAATGATTATTTTCTTAGATTTCATACACATCTAATCAATATGTTTCCATGCGCGGATGGTGCACTTTCCATCATAGCAGGAAGACTGGATGCACCCACTTCTTTTCTGCTAAAAGATGAAGTGCAGCCACAGAGTATGAACATCCTGGCAGCCCTTTTCCTCCTGTCTGAGCAGGTGGATATTCCTATTACTGTAAAAGAAGAAAAAGGAAAAGAGAAAAAACTTATTCTGACAAGTGTTAACAGAGAAACTGCATATATTGACCAGAGCCTAGTACTTTATGTAAACAAGAAAAATTCAGAAGAAAAAATTAAAACTTACCATACAGAAACAGTTAAACTTATTAACTTTATGAAACACTATGCAGGAGATGCAATAACTTACATACAAAAAGAAGGCTACACTGAGCCAACTACATATGAGCAGTTCATGGAAGGAAAGTTCTTAAGTACCGTGCAGTTCCTTATTCAGTCGTACATATACGAGTTTATTGATACAAAAGAAAATTACATTAAATTTGTAAATGCTGTATATACTCTTTTGAATGACCAGATAGTAAATGACAATAAATCTATTTCAAAAAATAAAAAAAAGTCATACAAAAGAGTATTTAACAAGTGCTTTATACAAGAAAGTGCACGGAAAAGTAAAATCGACCACACTAAGAACATTTGCGATCTTAAGGATACAATAGACAAGTATAGAATATTTCCATTCATGGATTCATCACAGCTTCCATCTTATGATCGGGTTAAAGCATATGATCGGGAAAAGGACGAGTTCATAAACGATGAAAGCAGAAAGTACTCCAACTGTGTAGAAGCAGCTCTGCTAGGACTTGTGTGCTGTTTAGTATATGATCCAAATAAAAAGAAGTACAATACAGACCATCTGCCCGACAATGAAGAAACTAAGCCACTGAAAGACTTCTTTAAAAAGTATTCTGAGCCAAGAGAAACCACTGACTATGAAATGCACGAGGATTGGTGTAGAGTGATAGCAGACTTGAAGAATGGCAAGATTCTTTACTTAAAGGAGAAGAATGAGCTGGACAGCAGTTTGTTGAATATTCTCTATGTTGTATCGGACATAACTGGAAGCAAAGAAGAAGTAGTTAAAGAAATTAAGTGCTTAGAAAAGCTTCTTTCTAATAAGAATATTAATGATAAGCTTGATATAGAAGAAAGCTTGACTACAATGTTCAAGGAGCTATCAAATAACAAGAATCTTGATGTAGAGTGTGACAAATTTACAGTAGATACACGAGAAGATAATAATCTGGACTTATTTGGTGAGTTTAAGCTAATATATACTTTTAATGAGAAAAAAAATGGAATATTAGTGAAGATAACTCCTGGTCATTCCTCATTAAGCTTATTGGAAGACCTATTATCTAGTGAAGACAAAAATATTATTAAAAAAAAGTTGACTGAAATGCAAAATACTTATAGTAATATAGAGAGTTACACTGCATACATGATGCGATCCGCCTGGAGATAGGCGCACTATCTCAAGTATCGACAGACAGTTTGGTCGATGCGCTTCTTGGGGGGAAGTTACCTAAACACGCATGGAGGACTCTGTTCCGGGACTATCCCGAGACTAAGGCCCAGTGCGTAGACCGTAGCGTGAGTACTACTCGCGCGGTGGCACGTTATCTCAGTGCCATCATCCCATTGAGGAGTGACCGTATAAAGTCCTACTTTATAAGCCACGTTCCTCCACCCCTAGCAGTCAAAGACATTAACTTGTTACGGCCGCCCTAGGGGCAGGAGGAACGGCTTAGAGAGAATAGGAAGAGAGTGTGTGGCGCTCGACGTCCATCCGTTTGAGGCCCCTCGAAACTTATATCAATAAACTGTTTTAAGATAAAAAAAAAAAACAACTGCATACACAATTAGACAGTATATAAACATAGAACTTGCTAAGATGGAGCAAAAATCTGTATTTAGCCGGATTAAAGAAAGTATTAAAAATAACCATGATAATATAAATGATATTTTCCTTCATGGGATGATTCGATCAGTTGAACAAAAAGTAAACATTGTTAAATACTTCTTGATTATGAATGTAAAGAATACTCTACCAAAAAACAATTCACTAGTTCGGTTTACCAATAATCTTATAGGAAGTACTCCACTTGATGATTTTGAAACAAGAGAACATATGCTGCTTTATTGCATGCTTAATAGAGACAGCAAGAACTACTATCCAAGAATTGAGAGCTGCTGGGAAAAGGTTTCTAGAATTGCTGTATATAATTGTAGTAAAATAGTTAGTGGCATCTTATATGATTCAAACTATTCCCTAGATGTTAAATTAGAATGCTTTAAAAAGTTGATGATGGTCTTGGCAAATAATAATAATAAGCGTGCTATTATTACAGAATCTTTCTTAATTAACAATATAGTGAATTTTTCTATAAAGACTAATAAGTCAACTGAAATACTTTTAGAGCTTATAAAGATAATATATGAAACAGTTATGCAGCCAGATGGATCAAATATATTTGTTATTTACTTAAGATGGATTGTCAAAGTAGGATCTGGTAATTATTGCAATTTAAAAGATAAGAAAGTGATTATAAAGATTCTAATGAATCAAATAGATGTTAATTATAATTTTAATCTAGATAACAAATGGGATAGTTGGATTCGTGTCAATTATTTCAATATATTGGAAAAATTAAAAACGAGTAAGAATCTATTCTGTGATGAAGAATACCCAGAAATTGTTGAAAAATACGACTGTCTTATGAGCAAAATAAGCGAAATTATTGAATTGAACAAAAAAAGACGTTCTAGAGCCTCTTGAATCGTTTTACACATAGAAATGCATAAGTGAATATTGAATCTGGTGTACTCATGAGAAATAACACCATTATTACCCTGCTACATAGCCAAGATAGAGAAGAGAGTGAAAGGAGAGAGCGGTGAGAGCTATTCATTGTGTTTAGGAAGCGGTTTAAGTGTGCACAGATTCGTAGTCCGAGGGGCACAGCAGTGCTAGACCTGGTGCTGTAGTAAGCCATCTCTACTCCTTTGAGTCTCTCTCTAAATTAGAATAGATGTTTGGGTTAAATAGTTGCAAGTTGTTTTACTGTGCTGTATGCTATGACTAGCACAAATATAGCACTGCATGAGTTATCTGAATATTTACATAAACATGGCAGTATAAATTCAATTGATGTTACGGTCTATAGATACATATTCAAATTCAATAAATTTTGGAATTCTATATTTAAGGAAGTATTTTAACTGCTGTATGAGCAAAACAAATAGGGTGCAGGAACCAGTTTTATAACCCGATAAAATAAATTGTATAATAATATTTTTATTAGTGTACGTGTTACATATTGAATTATTATACCTTCTATATAAACAGAATAATAAAAAGAAAAAGAGAAGAGAAGAGAAGGAAGGGAAGAGAAAAAGGAGGAATGAGAAGGGAAGAGAAAGAAAAGAGAAGGAGACTAAACAGAAAGAGAAAAAATGAGGAGATAGAAGGCAAAGTGTGTATTAAAGAGTGTAGCAGTATATTTAATCCAAAGAGCCAATGTGTTATTGTAAATATTGCTATACTATGAAACATACGAATCAAATAGTGTACCAATCAAATAATGACCAATTAATTAGGCCAAGTTGATTTGATCAATCAATATAACGGAGAACGGTATTTGATTAGTCCGTTAAGAGGTAAGCAACAACCAATTAGTTGAAAGACCCCTCTAAATTAAAATATAAATATCAAAATAAAAGATCATTAATTAGATGAAATTAAAAAAAACGAATCGGGTAATAAAAAATATTTTATTTATTACCCGAATGAAAAACGGTATGATCATAAAACTGTTATTGGCGATGTACACAGTGTATGCAAGACTTGAACTGAGTGATATAAAGACAATAGGAGATTCAGTAGTTATTGAAGAAGATAGCTTGTTAATACATCCAGACGGACCATTAAATCCGCACAGAGGATATATCATGCACAAGAGCGGATGTATGTACAACAAACGATTATATGCGCCAGAAATAAACACAATGTATAAATTGGAGAAAAAATATGAAAATTACGAAACAATTTATACTTATACAAGAGAGCCAGTAAATGACCTGGCATATGATGATATTTGTGTGGACACAAAAAAGAATGAGTATCTCACACAGTCCCATGCACTGCTAGTCAAAATGTTTCCTTCGACCGACGGGTCATTTTCTATTGTATCAGGAAGACAGGATTCAATTTATTCATTTCTTATAAAAGATAGAGTAAAGCCAGAGTGCATGTACATTATGGCAGCCCTTTTCCTTCTGTCTGAGCAGGTGGACGTTTCTTTTACTATAGAAACAAAGAAAAAAGAGAAAAAACTTGTTCTAAAAAGTGCAGATGGAACAACTGCATACATTAACCAGCCAAGAACAAACGAAAATTTACTGAGTCTTATTGAGTTTCTAAAAAAGTATATAGACAACGAAGGGGTGAATCCAAGTGCAATGAAAGGACTGTTCACCGCGCCAACTACGTATGAGCAGTTCATGACAGGCGAATTTTTGAACACATCCGAGTTCCTTATTCAGTCGTATATATACGAGTTTATTGACACAAAAGAAAATTACATTAAATTTGTAGAGGCTGTATATACTCTTTTGAATGACCAGATAAAAAATAAAAAGTCATACAAAAGAGTACTGAATAAGTGCTTTGTAAAAGAAGGTGCACGGCAAAGTAAAATCGACCACACTAAGAACATTTGCGATCTTAAGGATACAATAGACAAGTATAAAATATTTCCATTCATGGATTCATCACAGCTTCCGTCCTATACTCGGGTTAAAGCATATGATCGGGAAAGGGGCGAGTTCATAAACAATGAAAGCAGAAAGTACTCCAACTGTGTAGAAGCAGGTATACTAGGACTAGTCTGCTGTTTAGTATATGATCCAAATAAAAAGAAGTACAATACAGACCATCTGCCCGACAATAAAGAAACTAAGCCACTGAAAGACTTCTTTAAAAAGTACACTGAGCCAAGAGAAACCACTGACTATGAAATGCACGAAGATTGGTGTAGAGTGATAGCAGATTTGAAGAATGACAAGATTCTTTACTTAAGGGAAGGAACTAATGAGCTGGACAGTAGTTTGTTGAACGTTCTTTATGTTGTATCGGATATAACTGGAAGCAAAGAAGAAGTGGTTAAAGAAATTGAGCACATAGAAGAACTTCTTTCTAATAAGAAGGTTGATGATAAGCTTGATATAGAAGAAAGCTTGACTACAATATTCAAGGAGCTATCAAATAATAAGAATCTTAATGCAGAGTGTGACAAATTTATAGTAGGTACACGAGAAGATAAAAAGATGGACTTATTTGGTAAGTTTAAGCTAGTATATACTTTCAATGAGAAAAAAAATGGAATATTAGTAGGAATAGATTCTGGGCATTGTACAATAAGATTATTAAAAAACTTATTGTCTAGTGAAGAGAAAAATATTATTAAAGAAAAGCTGACTGAAATACAGAATACTTATAGTAGTATAGAGAGTTACACAGCATGCACAATTAGACAGTACATAAACATAGAACTTGCTAAGATGGAAGAGGGGTATGCATTGGGCCGAATTCAAGAAAGTATTAAAAATAACCATGATAATATAAATGATATTTTACTTCACGGGATGATTCGATCTGTTAAACAAAAAGCAAGGATTGTTAAATACTTCTTGGCCGTGCACGTAAAGAATATTCTACCAAAAAATAATTTACTAGTTCGGTTTACCAATAATCTTATAGGAAGCACTCCATTGGATGATCGAGCAACAAGAGAAGATATTTTGGTTTTTTACTTGCTTAATAAAGACAGTAAGGGCTACTATCCAAGAATTGAGAGCTGCTGGGAAGAGGTTACTACAATCGTTCGATATAATTTTCGTACAATAGTTAGTGACATCTTACATAACCCGAATTATTCCATAGATGTTAAATTAGAGTGCTTTAAAAGGTTGATGATGGTCGTGGCAAATAATAATAATAAGCGTGCTATTATTACAAGTTTTATCTTACTTAAAAGTATAGTGAATTGTTCTATAAAGGCTAATGAACCAACTAAAACGCTTTTAGAGTTCATAAAGATAATAGATGAAACAGTTATGCAGCCAGATGGATCAAATATGTTTTGTATTTGCTTAATGTGGATTGTCAATGTAGGAACAGATAATTATTACATTTTAGA